>NC_092693.1:2916598-3121598 GCF_964275005.1 Diadema setosum | reverse complement strand
ACTTGTCTCATGCTCATTACTTTGTTTGTTCTTGTTTTGTGTGTAACTGTTTGTCCGTCTGTCTCTTAGTGGGCTGCCAAACTTATTGTGCCAAACATTTTGAGGTCCTTTGTTGCTATTTTCAATTCAATTTTTGCATCGAGCTTTCAATATACAAGAGGGGCCCACATTCTATACAAGCATTGTCTTTTTAGTGGGTCCCTCCGTTTTTCTTTTTTTTTCACACAGTGCATATACTGCTATTGACAATTATTTCACTTTCGTTACCTCAGCAACTATTGCAATGTGTCGCTACTGTTAGGTTTTTTTTTTTCTATTATTGTTGTTTTCTATGTACAAATTTACATGCATTGTTTCTGTCACTCAAGAAAGTGAGATTTATGTTTATATACTGTGGGAAAACGAATAAATTTGAACTTGAACTTGAACTATGAAAAAACAAACAAACAAACCAACCACACATACCAGTCATGTTAAAAAAGCACATTACTTGATATAGAATCAAGGTATTTGGTTGTCTCTGCTTCGCAATTGCTAACCTAAACGTACTATCTGGAAAAAAAAAAAAAAAAACTTCTCCGAATTCTCCACATCATAGTATATGTATTCAACATAAACAAACTCAATGTCTATAATAATCATTTCCTACTACACAGTAATATATTAAGAGTACTCTCCATTTAATATGTCCTTCCATTTTCATTTAAACTTACTCACTTCAAATCGTTTGTTCTGGATTGGAATTAACTTCTCAACTTTACATATATCTTTTCCAATTTTACCCAAAAAACCAACAACAACAATAACAAAAACCCTAATGGAGGGAAGAATTCCAAGGGATCTTCATGTACAAAATGGCTATTTTACAATATCAAAAATTAATGATTGAAGAGGGTAAAACTGTAGTTACTCCTCACATTTATTCCAAATACACTGTATAACAACATAGGATAATTATCTTCATCCTCCAAGTGAAGGTTAACATCAAATTTCGTGTCCCATCATTTCAGAAATTCTTCCAAAAAATCACCTGCACGGTGTTGCGTGAAAAGGTCTTCTACGTAGACTATGTGTGTGTGTGTGTGTGTGTGTGTGTGTGTGTGTAAACGTGTAACTTTATCGACGCACAAAATGATTCAAACGTGAAAATAAATTGAAGGACCAGCATTTTATACGTCTTGAAATAAAATATTATTATTAGACAATATCTCTTGATATTGCTATCTAGAACATGTAGAACGGAAAAGAATGAATCATTGAAAAAAGCAACCCGAATCCTTCCTATCCCCCCCCCCTAAAAAAATGAGAGAGAGAGAGAGAGATCTCAACCATCACCCTCTAATTAACATTATCTTGCATTTGATAACTAAAATACTCATAACTCTTATACATTGAATATAGTGCATAACATAGTGTGTAATGTAATGTGTAATGTAATGTGTGTAACGCTTCCTATGCGTTAAAGAAAAGTAAAGACTGTGATAAAATATTGATCGAAATTGCAATGGTACCGGGTTTCATGTAATTTTAGATTCTAAAAAAAAAAATGTTTTTTCAATGTAATTCTCAGTTATGTAATGTAATGCAATACATTGCATAGCTGTAAAAGATTCATATATATATATATATATATATATATATATATATAATAACATATATATATATATATATATATATATATATATGCTTTACTGCCGAATGAGTAAGGAATTTGATAGAAGATTCTTTATCTTCATATATATATATATATATATATATATATATATATATGTATATATGTACATGCTTTTCTGCCGAATGAGTAGGAATTTGATAGAAGATTCTTTATCTTCATCTTAGAGTCAGTGATAGGGTATCTTTCATATACTAATGTTAAATGAATTCAGTCAATACGGACCAGAATCTATCAGATTATTGAGTATGTGTTGTGTACAGAACATGAGGGAAGCAACAAACTGGAAGGGATGTTAGTAAAAGTACACACATGATTGTGGTTGTGAATCAGCATCGTAACTGTATAGGTCTATACATGAATCGACCCACCTCGGATTACTGTGTGTAGATATCTATTGCCAAAGAATGACTGACCTGTATTGGAATGCAGGATGGAACGTAGATTATGGAAAGTGACTTCTTTGTGTAAGGAAACTACTTATAAGTTACAGAGCTATTATATACTGTATCAAGTATTAGTTATATAAGAAACACAAATTCTTTATTTTGATTTTTTGTTGTGTTTATTTTTGTGAAAGCTGTTTGTGTTTCATTGGTTGAATATAATGCAATGTAATTATAGAGACATGCCGATACTAGTAAGTGTCGAGTGATGAGGTGTCGGTGTAGTTTCTATTGTAACTCAGAAAAAAATTGACTTTACATGGTACACCTGTAAATCTTTTAAAGGCCTATACATTGATTTCATTTTGCAATGATAGTTGAACGAACGTATATTACTATACACCCGCATACATGTACTTTATCGTCAAAACATGTCTGAATTCACACGTTGTTATTTCATGGATGCCAACCTATCTAGACACGATTGACAATACAAGTTGCATCTAGCGGTAATGCGATGAAATCAGACCACTGGTTTCAACGATCATAACTTATCAACTTACTAGTGTCCTAACTTCTTGTCTACATGAGATAGGTGGACAACATGCAAAAAAAAAGTGGAGCTGCAGTAAATGCAGGAAATACGATATTGAAGTGCGCATGCGCATATCAAAGGGTCGATGCAGCAGAGCCAGCTAGCTAGCGCTAGATAGCTAGAGCATGCACAGTATTGTGTGCACGATTGTACGGCCACGGCGGAGAGAGAGAGGGAAAGAGAAAATCAGTTTGCAAAGGCGGTGAAAATGGCTGAGGGAAATATATACGAAGTAAGTACGAGAATTGAATATGATTTTGAAATGGAGGTGTGATTATCAGTGTCATATGAATTATTTCTGAGAGTGATTGCTATTCAATCTTACACCTGCTTTAGGCGTCATGAATATCTCGGGATTTCAGTAAAACGCCGTTGTTTTGCCGTCATCGTAGGTCGGACTCTGCAGAGATTACGGCGGCATAGAGGCGTGCACTGAGTGTCAACGGTGCGCTGCTCGCATGCGTTTGAGCGGGCTACCGTGCATGTACTGAGTAGCTACGTGAATGGATAATTGTGCATAGTAAACTTGTGTGTCAGTAGATGTCTGCTAGTCGCGTTGAGTTGCTGGGAACAGTTTAGCCCGACCAGACGCTGTTAATACGCTACGCGAATACAGCGTCTGACCAACGAGCGGGCACCTACAAAGTGGGGAACCACAACACAACTACAAAACTTATGAAAATTTATACGTTCTTTATAAACAATGTACACGTTACCAAACGTTACTCACCTTAAGTGCATGCTTGTATTACAGAAGGTTCGTAAGTCCATTGAGAGCCCTCGTGATAAGTCCGTGGAACCAAAAAATGATACTTTCTGGCGGATTCCCTAACACCGTCAGGGTTCATCGTTGCAGAATTCAAAATGGCGCCTTGATCTCTGCGGAAATCTTTTGCGTGCGTGCGATGCGCTGCTTGAGTGTTGGTGTAGCAGCACGGTCGACAGCGCGACCTTTTGAAAGGGCATTCAGATCATGTGACCTCCCGGATATTGGAAATGGCCTGGCGTGAAAGACGATGTACCGTTCGTGAACCGTTCACACATGCTGCATATAACCATCATTTTAGGTAAGTTATCAAATCTAAATTTCAATATTCATAGCATAGATATGAAGTCTCATTATCATTTTGTTCGTCAGATGAGTTTGAAGTGACAAAAAAATGATCTAAAGTATCAAAATTCAATCCGATCGCATGCTATCGTTGGACCCTCTTCGTGTTTGGAGCTTCGTTGGTACAGCCCTGTCGCGCTACGTATGTACAGCGGCGACTGGGCTGTGTATAGTTAGGAACAGTTGTGCTGACACTTCGTGTGGAAGAAAGTTAACCACTTGTGTGAATGGAATTCTTCCAGATTATTGACATAAGTTTAGCACATAATGTTACTTTGCCTACTGTGGCCTAGGAGTAGTAGAGATTTATGAACTTCTAGTACATCTGTTTTTATCTATTCTTTTTCGTTGCTGTAAAGAAGTTCGTGCCCCAATTTGAAGTAGATCTAAGCATGCACATTGTTTTTATCAGTGACACAATAGTTCAACGGGTTCATGCCATTGACGGCAAACGAAGCGGAACACAGTCAATGCACATGCTTTTTGAAAGTTAAACGTAAGTGGAGGTAGTATTGGAAATCAATAGTTTTGATCTCATGATAATGGGTTGCTCTCTGTAACGAAAATGTTCATTGATGTTCATCTAATTTCCCGCGCAGGGAAGTCAAGAACTGTCTCTTGAGGAATGACACTTACCCAGGAACTTCATACTTGATGACTTCTAATCCAATGAGATGAGAATTGAAGTAAAAAAAAAGAAAAAAAGAAGACATGAATTCATGGATTGTTTCATACAATAAAAATTTCTAATGTAACTAGAAATAGATTTGATGTTCATGCTGAAGAACGAGTGGAAGTTTTAGAATGGGTGATTTTCGGGCTCCATCGAGTCTGGTGATTTTCACTTTCAGGTGCATTTATTTTTGCTGTCACCATTGATTGAGGCCAATTTAGGCCATTTATTTGGCAAAATAAAACACAAAACCATACAATAGTGGCATTTACAATGAGAGCCAGGCAGCCTTGAAATCATCTTGTGGCGTTGTGCTTGTAGGATGCCTACACATGAAAATACCATACTTTACAGTGTCAACATAACATTACAAATCTGTGTGAAGTCAATTAGATAGACAAGACAGCATCACATTTCTACACTCACACACACAACACACATACACACACATGCAGTATACATAAGGATAGAAGACAGGATTACGTATGTAGCACAGTTGTTGAAGTCACCATGTTGCTGAAGTCGCTTAGATTGATTTATATCAGTAAAATGATTTTATTTGTTTACTAGTGTGACATTGCCTGGAATTTGTTAAAATTTTTACATTTCAAAATAAGTTCACCTTGGTGTTTGTTTGTTTGTTAATTTCCATCTGCGAAGATGGCTGGATAGCTCATATTCAGCTACGTTAAGCTGGTCTTCCATTGGGTCCAGTTGGATGTGAGGTGGGACCACTTCACCGGGTTAGACACCCTGCTCTTTGCGATGAATGAATGAAGCGGGATCTTTAACGTGCATGAGTTATTACTCTCTCATACACGGGACCTCCATTTTATGTCCTATCTGAGGGACAGAGTGTTTTGCCTCTTGCTAGAGGGGACTGTAAGGAAAGCACAATTAGTGTGTTCATTCACTCAAATTTAACAAGTAAAAAACAAAAACAAAGTATCAAAGACATTGTATGAGTGTAGCTACATCATTTGTGCTGATGGATGTTTGAAATTTCATGCCCTAATGAGCATCATATTTTGATGACAGTTTATATTCTTCTAAAAGTGTAAGCAAGGCATCTTGTTCATACAAATTGTATGTAATTGTTAAGTATCAATCAATGTAAAAGTTTGATGGCAAAAATGACTAATTTGCATTGCCTGTGAAACGTTATTGGAGTTAACTAAAAGACACTCGTGCAGCCAGCACTAAAGCATAAAAATGGAGCTTGCTGATTCTTAGTAGCTGCTCCCAAGCTTTGGACTGGCCTATCCAGTCACTGTGGACCAATTTAAAATTGCCTAAAAACCCACTTTTTTATTACTTAATGGCAATTATGAAGGACACATTTCAGACACAATTTCACTTCAGTTCTCCATGGAATTTTATTACAAGGTGTTAACTTGCAGGCAGAACAAACATAGCCTAATGACACAAGATAGCGAAACAGTCAATGGTATGATTTCTCTTCTAAATATTCCCACATTAAGTCATAAATCACATACTTGTAGAACATAACTGAAACATTAAAAAAAAAAATAACTTGTGCAACAAATTTCCAAACACATTATAATCAACTTAACCAGAACTCTCTAATTATAGTGAGGTACCCGCACCTCGTCACAGGCCCTGCAGTAATATCATCACCCTATAGATGTAAATTTGCTACAAGCATGCTGAACAAAAATTTATGCCTGGGACTGTGCTCCATACACTTTAAACTTTGCAGGGTTACCACAAGATAGCAAACTGAGGGGAAAACCGAACAGTTTTTCTTGAAAATCTTAAATTTATGTAAGGAATATATATATATTTTTATCAGTGCTCATCACAGTCACCCACACACATCTTTTATGTGCTTTGTCTGTGGGAGCGTGGGGTGGCGAGGTGCAGGCCTCTTCCTTAGCGCACATCTATTCCGCACTGCTAACGTTTGACGACTATAGCTGCAAATTTCAGGTATCGATCATTGAACTTGTAGTTCGATTGGAAACTTCAGCATTTATCCTTTATGTAAGTGGGATTGCAGTATTTACTCCATTGTAACTGGAATTGTGTTATAACTGTGTTCGTTGTAACGGGAGTGCACTGTTTGTATAATAATCAAACATGCAACATGAATAATGTGCATGCCTTGTAAGTAAACTTGTACAATAAAACAAAATACAAAAGCTGTATGCCACTGGAGGAAAACAACATTTGATGTAGAGCAGAATTAAACTATATCAGATGATTTAGATGATAGCCAGAGCAATATAATGTCAATGATACATGTACCTGTACAGGACAGAAATTCTGTACAAATGCATGACATTTTGATAGGGAAACTGATACAGAGGCTGAGATGTCGATTAGACTTAAAATCTAATTATGTTATAGTCATGTTTATAGTAAAACGTGGGTTGTGATCACACATTAGATATATGTGTAACATTGTGAGCTGTACACAATTCTAAGTAATGCATAGGTTGGGATCACTATTTAAATGAAAATCAACTACAGTTGAACCTCTCGTATCCGGACAAGTCGGGACCGGGGCTCATCCGGATAAGGGATTTGGCGGGATACGGGAGACTCAATGCTTTATACATGTACATACATACACATGTACTGATGTAGCCCATTGTAGTACCACATGTAGTAATGTGTATACTGCAACCTTTTCATTGTTACACTCAGTATCAGACCCCAAAATAGAGGTGTATGCTAATGTTGGAAGTGATATGTAATTCATGTGTGTTTGTGTAGGAGTTCTCGAGGAGTTGGGAATCCCCCTTTCCTCCCGTAATTATTCTTTAAAAAAAATCACGGCGAAATTTGCGTCCGTATAATAGAGAGATCCGGATAAAGGGAGGCCGGATAAGAGAGGTTCAACTGTACACATGCAACGACATTTGATTGGATGCATGCTACTCTTAAGTGTAAAAGTGGAAATTTTCGCGATGTTGAATTTTCACTCATTTCCTTTGCCCAACCAGAGGCTAGCGCGAAAATAAAAGTACGCAAATATTTTTGCGTGCTATAATATGTCCCAGTAGTTGATGCCTTGATTCCGCAGAATTAAAAACACAAGAAACTCTTCTTACCCGGCCAAGGGCGAAAAAAAATTAGTTGCATGAAAACATCCACTTTTAGTTTTACAGAATATCCCTGGCGATATCAAAACATACAGTTAGTTACATAATCAAAAGTGTTACTCCAAGCTGTTTGGTTCCTGGTCAAAAACAGTGCAAGTGTAGAGATGTAGTAATAGCAATCATAACATTTCCATTTACAGTCCCTTGGTAAGGGAAATACTGGTACTGACGTATCATGCCGAAGAGGAACTAGTCCCAATACCAGGAATAATCCCAACAAGACCATTTACTCATTATAACATAATCACAAAATCTAATTGGGGATATGTCGCTCACATCAGGGATATCTAGGAGCATCATGGGGTACCTGGATAGCAATTTTAGGGAATCGGCGGCTTGAGTGGAGAGGTTAAGGGGAACTCTAGGAAAGGCATCAGAGGAAGGGGAAGATGAAGCAAGATCGGCAGTTTGGAAATGGTGGTCATTAGGAAGTGAAGGAGGAAGATGAGTGGCAGGAGGGGCAAGAGGCAGAGAACCAGGAGGGATGGCTGGATAGGGATGAACCTCGATGTCTCCATCGTGGTTGTCATCAGATTCTACACGAGGCGGTGTGTGACTAGGATGAAAGGTAGAAGCGACCTTCAAGCAGTTGGCCAGTCTGATGCGGTAGGAAGAGCTGTGTAGCTGGTTGGCAACAAACTTCTGAATCAGTTGAGCAAACTAGATAATGTGATGTGTCATGTAGTTTTGACCCATCAGCATGGAGGTATGTGAGGCCACCAACACTGGTGAGAGACCTCTCACATGTCCTGACCTGTCCAGAATGCATGAAACGAGATGTAGTCTTAGACTTCACATTGTGTGGGTGATTCTTCTGCAGCTGGGCATGACAGGCAGTGATGAGATCCTTGTCTGAAAAGGGGATCTGTGTGCATGTGAACTGATCATATTGGATGAACATTTCTCTCGCTGATAGTTCACAAGATCGAAGATGACTGTTACTTAGGCAGGCAATGGCAACAGACAAGGTCACAGACATAATGGAGGTGTGGGATGGGTCATGGTGGAGGAGTTCATCTTCCAACTCAAGCACTGCTCTTTTAGCAACAGGATTATAGTCCTTGTTCTTTGCATGTCCTAGCTCGATGCAGACATTGTGGAATGAAAGAAATTTGTCATGGCACTGGGCAGAAAAGCCAGGAGCAGGTGACTGTTTCGCACAAGACAACAAGTTGGTGTGAGCGCCTCAACACATCATCTGCGAATAAGATACCAACTACGTCAGAAGATTAATTTGTGGACTGCAGGTAAACCAAATTGGGGAGAGTTGAAAGGGAGACACACTAGTGGCATGATGCAGTAACCTGTTGGATGGCAGGCTCCGTGTCAAGGGCATAGAAATACAGGGATGTGACTGTCTTCAGTTGGTGAGCAGTAGGGTGGTCTCATTGGACATAAGGAGAATGTGAGGATACCATCAACAAAAGACCGAGGGACAATGACTTCACAGGGAACTCAAAAGACCTCCATCTCCAAAGGAGTCCATCGCTTGGCTACCTGGAGGTGGTGTCTGACGTTCCAGATACTGTGTCCGGGGTTGTGTACCTAGGACAAGATGGACATGAGTATGTAGTAGAGATGAGCATTCTGACTGAATCTTGATCCATGCCGTTCGAGATGTGTAAGGGTACGAGTCTCCCTACAGTACAGGATGTCATTTGCTGAAATGTGATGTACAACAGAGTCCACCATCTGTTTAACAAATGTGCACACTTGACATGATGAGTTGTTGCATTCTGTTGCATTGTGACTTGCAAAGTTGGATGAAACATTGCTGACCCAGAAAGGTGTCAGAGGTACAATTAGCATCTGCTCACTGTTACTATAGTGGACACAAGGGGGCTGACAGAAAATTCACCACAACACAACTTCTCAAATCCCTGGATGCATGGTTTGCTGTCCGGAAGGACACATGTGCGATGCCCAGACCAAAACATGTATTTGCTGAAGTGCTTGATAGAAGCAGCAATAGATACGTCTTCCACCTCGCATGGGAACCAGGAGATATGTCATCCTCAGAGCTTGGAGAGCAGTTCATCAGTCCAGGGAATGGCATCCTGAGACTGATGACATGCAGCACTGCCATCACATGCCATCATACTGGCAAAAGATTGCAAAGTTTAAGATTTTGATCATAAAGATCTCGATCTTTTGCCAGAGTGACCGCCAACTTTCCGCAAAACTTCTTGGGAAATTTCCCACTCAAACTAGGGATATTTCCCAGACCCCACCAAACTTCTCAGTCTGCCAGTGTGAATGCTAGAAACTGAAACTTCACGAAGTTTGTCACATGACCAGTCCTCCACCTGTTTGCAGGCTGTGCTTCTGAAGGACTTGGTCATTGTGATGAACAAAGGTGTATTGTTACGTTACAATCACCAGCTGTCAGATGGCATACTTTTTCTTCTTTCTTGCTTTTTTTGCTTTCGATCCAAAGATTGAGAATTGGCTTTCAGTATGAACAGATGACCCAAAGATTGCAAAAACATTGCGATCTTTTGCCATTGTGACTGTGGCTATGGGGGGATTTAATGTGGGCAAGCATCTTGAAAAGTCTGATGAAGAAACGGGTGCCTTTGATGATAGATGTGCATGCTGCTAGGCCAGCAATATGACAGGGGTTGGCTATGAGGGTGCCCTGAGATCATATTCATATGTGGAGAGGTTAAGCCCTGCCTTGCTCAGCACCTGGAGGACATGACCGAACCCCAATTATGCAAGAGGGTCTCTGGTGTGTTATCACCACAATACAGATCATCAGCAAGTTTATTGACAACACCTTCTATGAGTAGATCACCCAGCATGTGACACGCGAGTTCTTCCAGAGAGGTTTCTGAGCCAGGCATTGGGCCGGATGCATAAACGCTAGCAATTGCTTGTGTTAGCCTTTTACTCGAATCCGTATGCATGAAAACAAGCAATTGCTTGCGAGCAGAAGTTTTTGCTAGCAAGCACAAGCAATTGCTTGCTGCTTGGAGACCAAGCATATCGTCGCTGGGGTGATAAGACCTTGTATCTGCAATTTTGGTGAAAATGAGTTTTTTGGATTAATGGTCAAATAATGGGTTAAGTGATGTTCTGTCCAAATCCCAACTGTCTTACTCCAAAAATGAAGCCACCACGGCATGTCAAAGGAAAGGCTATCCCATTCGCCATAGTGCTTTGGCCGCCATGTTTTTTGGCTCTCCTGAACATTTGACATTTTGTAGATACGAGGTCTTATCGCCCCAGCGTCGATATGCTTAAAAAAGTATGCATAAAACATACCTTTTGCTTGTTCTTGCTAGCAATTGCTTACGATTTTCCAAGCTCTGTAAAATGAGCTTGAGCTTTTGCTTAACTGGGACATTTCCTTTTAAGTATCATTTTCATATTCATAAAAAAGACCACACTTGTGCAGGAGTGGTATAAATCTACAAGAAATTACCCCTAAGTAGTGTACGAAACTTTCGTTTCAACAACGGAAATGTCCAGTGGTTAGCACACAAAATGTGATGAAAAACAGGTAGATGTCTGACTTTGGTGGAGAGCAAGGAGACCTCTACCTCCACGTGCGATCTGGCAGTTCCGGGCTGATATAAGCAGTGATTGGAATCAGCCAGTACGTGTGTGTGTATAGATGTGTGTATTTATGAGTGTCATTTCATAGCTCTTCTGCTATGTCAGGAAATGTTTCCACACACACATGCCCTTTCAAATACATGCTGTCACACTTGCCTTTGTTCTTGTGTTCGCACAGGCGTGACGTCCCTTTTTGTCTCGCCCACCGGAGGTGACGGCGAGACTAAGGGATCCAAATGGCGTCCGTCCGTCGTCCGTCCGTTGTCCGTCACAAATGTTAAAGTTTACCTGCAAGACTCTTCTTATGATGCATAACTTGACAACTGTTACAGCAATGGCAGCCACACTTGGGTGATAGAAGCACTAGGGGTATCTTCATGTTATGGTGTTGTCAGAGGTCATGTGATGATGTCAAAGGTCATTTGAGGTCATATATTAAAGAGTATGTGCAAGACTCTCTTTTCTATGTTAAAGTTTACCTGCAAAACTCTCTTTTGACAAATAACTTCACATAAGTTGCTTGGATTACAACCTAACTTGGGTCATAAATGCACTGGGGGTACCTTCATGTTATTGTGCCGTCGGAGGTCACAGGATAAGGTCAAAGGTCATTTGAGGTCATACATTAAAGTTTACTTGCAAGACTCTCTTATCACACGTAACTCTACACATATTGCCACAATGGCAATCAAACTTGGGTGATGGATGCACTGGGGGTACCTTCATGTTATGGTGCCGTAAGAGGTAACATGATAAGGTCAAAGGTCATTTGAGGTCATACGTTATAGTTTACTTGCAAGACTCTTATCACATGCAACTCAGCGCATGTTGCTACAATGGCAATCAAACTTGGGTGATGGTAGATGTCTCTTGGGAAGTTGAAGGTAACCACAAGGTCAAAGGTCACAGACAGGGGTCAACGAACTTTTAGGGCCCAATGTTAAGTTCTTAGGGCTTATTTCGTTTATGGCTCATAACTTTTGATCGCTTTGTCCGTTTGTGACCAAACTTGAATGGAAGATGTCCCTTGGGAAGGTGAAGGTCGTCACAAGGTCAAAGGTCACAGACAGGGGTTAACAAACTTTTAGGGCCCAATGTTATGTTTTTAGGGGCGTTTTGATTGTGGCTCATAACTTTTGATCCCTATGTCCGTTTGTGACCAAACTTGGACGGTAGATGTCCCTTGGGGAGTTAAAGGTCATCACAAGGTCAAAGGTCACAGAAAGGGGTCAACAAATTTTTAGGGCCCAATGTTAAGTTTTTATGGCACGTTTCGATTATGGCTCATTACTTTTGATCCCTTTGTCCGTTTGTGACCAAACTTGGATGGTAAATGTCCCTTGGGGTGTTGAAGGTCACCACAAGGTCAAAGGTCATAAGCAGGTCAATTAACTTCTGGGAGTAATAAAAAATATTAATTCCTTGTATGCGAATGGGCGAGACACAATTTGGCACTTGCCTTGTGTTGAAAACGCAAGCAATTGCTTGTGCGGGACAAGCAAAAGGTATAAGCACAAGCAAAAGGTTATGCATATGGATTTAAGCAATTGCTTGAGCTAGACCTTTTGCTAGACGAGCTTGTGCTTTTGCTTGAAGCAATTGCGTGTTTTATGCTTTCGGCCCATTCCCGTGGCTGAGCGAGTGTACATGCATGCACACACTCCATGATAGGGCGTGGCAATGCTGCAGTACTTCATGACTCATGGACAAGGGGATCTGATAAAAATTAGTATGTCAGATCTGAGGCAGCTATGTACATGTATTCCAATTGACTCATCTTGTGCAGAGTGGAGTCAACATCTGGCAAAAGCAACTGAGGTTTAGAATAGCAGCCAACAGGAAAAGCAGCCATGAGTTGGTAACCACCACTGGGTTTCTTTACTAGGAGTAGGAAAGAAAGATTGAGGTATTCCACAGTGATACCAGTGATACCTGGGCAAACAAACAAACCAAGTGCTTCTAGTTCATCAAACTTGGCCTGCAAATTGAGCAGCTTGTCCCTGGAGTATGGGGGAGGCAGCCTTTGCTCTGTGAGGGTTGAACAAGCCCCATGTTTATGACTGCCCTGAAGGGGACAACAGCACCCACCATTACAACTCTGGAAATGGGGGCTCAAAATATTGAATGGAACTTGGTGTATAGGGTGTATAACTGCTGTTAAATGCGTGTTGCAAGAGTCCAATCTGGGTCAGTCTTCATTTTCTGAAGAGAAAATGGAAAGGGCTGCAGGAGACGAGATCACATCACACGGAGTACATTCAACATTCTCGGAAAACACTGGGTGCTCCTGACGAAAATGTCCATTATGACACAACTTGTGGCTAGATAGAGAGATCTGGAATACAGAGTTTACCATCAAGCCTTGAGACGGTGGAAGGGGGGGGGGGACCAATGTCAAGGTAACCCAAGATCATTAGACCAGGGCCAAATTGAGTTTCCAGGGCAACACTGTCGTCAGCATGAAGTTCTGGAGGAAGAAGCACTTTGATAAACTGACCTGGAAACACAGTGGTCGTTCAGGTGGTGCACGGAGGATGTATGCATGACAAATGGCAGGGGACATGTTGGTTCGCAGAGTGGACTCATGTGAGTACACGTAGCTAAGGGTAATTTGATGTCAGGTAGATCATATTGCAATATCGTTGCATCCTCTGAAGGTGTACAAGCCAATGCCTCAACATCAAGATTCTCTACAAGGCCATCAAACAAGAAGTGCTTGCTAATACAAGTGAATGTTAGAAGGGTCTTGCTGACAGCTTTGAGAGGGAAAGACCTATTAGCCTGATGGGGGCAGATGGGCTGCTATTAGTTATTATCCTACTGGTTTTGCGTTTGATGCTGGGATCATGTTTCTGGTCGCACCACTATCTACGTTACAATGATGCGTACAGATTGGTGCACATAGAAAGCATCAAAAGAAGGGGATTGTGGAATCTGAATGCAGTGAGTACCAGGTAGATGTGGAATCCTGGGTGGGAAAAGATGGTGTAGGATTGTGGGGTGAGTGTAGGGACTCGCCCATGGAATGACCATCCTCATTGTCTGTGAGGTTATCTGTGAGGTTGTCTGTGAGGTCATCTCCTTCATGACCCCACCTGCAACTTGTCTGAATTTGGCCATGTACTCCCTGTCCTGTTCCTCCAAGTATGTACAGATATTTTTCAAGAAGTGTTTGCTGTTCCAACCAGCCTGGAGACAGAGAGGACAGGACTTGATACGACCTCGACACCACTGGGACTTGGCTGATAATTGAGTAGGACCACTTCGAGTTGATCACGGAAAGTGTTACAAGGTCTAGGGGTGCATAGCGCAGGACGCTTGAAGCAATGCAGCACAGTTCAATTCAGCCAAAAGGCTATCAAGTGCCTGTAATATTTCAGTCTCGAATGACGCCAGTACATGTAACTGCTAACGCAGTTCGATGCCGCAATGCTGCTAGAGACCAAACGCGATAGGATGTACCAGTCGCAGAAATTCAAATTCAATGAAACTCTTAATCACAGAAGATATTTTCTAGTGAAAGTGGCACATACTTCTGATGACCTGCGCTTTCTGTTGCGCAAGTAGCCATATTACATGTGTGCATGAGATAGAGCCAGTCTCTCTTGAGAAGAAATGCACCGCCAGTAGCCACTGGTTTGTATAGAAATGAATGACAAGAAACTTTTAACAGGGGTCTTTTTCACCCCAGATTTGCCTTAGTTCTACCATTCGTTAAGGTCTGGCATGTCTTCTAGAGGTTCCTTTAGGTAGAGAGGACTCTACAACAGGGTATTAGAATCTCAGTCATGTTCATGGGTGAACAACGTATGAGATTTTTTTTTGTTTGTTTGTGAGTGATTAAACCTACAAGTGAGGAAAGGCCAGGTTTAGGGAAAGAAGAAAAAAAGGGTCCTCAGTCCATGTATGCATCTTCCTTGCTGTGGTCATATAATATGTACAGTGCACTCTTGTTATAACGAACATGGCTAAAACGAAATTCCAGTTACAACGAAATAAAAATCCAAGTTGCAAAATTATCAACTCTTTTTTTTTTTATTGCTTATTTGTTCAGTTATAACGAAATTTCCATATAACGAAAGAAAACTGCCAGTCCCAAGGACTTCGTTATTTAACAGAAGTCCACTGTGGACTGTTACAATGTGTCGATTGTGTTCAATTTAATGTCTTTCTTTGTTGATATTGCTGCCTTTGTTTTTGTTTGCTACAGAAGCAATGCAGATCTTTAGTTCCAAAGTATGTTGATCAAAAAACCTTCTCTTCTATTATTTATTATGGAAATACTGTATTCTTGTAACTTGCTGGGTCAATGACAATGTGTGCATGTGAGCAGCATTGCTTTACAATCACTCTGTTGGTAATTCAGTGAAAATATGCTACCTTAGCTGCATTCTTTATGAAAATGTACTACAAGTACATGTATGTAGTATACTGTACGTTATGTAAATCTAATGTCACAGCACTGTAATTCAGTTGGTTTCAGTCTTGCAGTGTAGTTCCTCTTATGATCACCATTTCGTAGTCCAACCTACAGTAGGGCCTATGTACAATATGTGACATGGACCTGAATTGTGTTTACTCAGTTTTTATTTTCAAGAAAAATTGTGGCATTGCGAAAATATTGGAGCACAAAATTATAATGTCTTGTGATTGATTTTTACCCCAAAGGGGGAATTAGCTACAATTATGGACTTCCTCAATGCTGCATGTGTGGTTGTATGTTTGTTACACTAAAAAGGATTTGTTAAATGTATGATCAACCAACGTCTGTCATGTACAACCATACGTATGCATCGTTTTTGTTCAAAATACATGTACGATGTTTGTGTATAACAGACAAGGTCTAGAAATTTGGATCTTGCTCCTGTTTGTGACCCGAAATAACATGCTATTTTGAATGCAATGAGAATGGTGCTAATGATCCATCCAAATGTATACACGTAATTGATACGTGTGTTTCAGTTATCATTTTGTAAAGTTTAAAATCCATTAGAATGTTAGAAGAAACATCTGATAAAAGTCAGGGGTTAAAGGTCAATATCAAAGTGAACACGTTTTCCTCATCTACAAACTTGTAGAGGGAGTGTTTCCAAGGAGAAATTTGTTTTTATTCCTGTGCCACTAAGTGTCGCTGTAGGCATAAAAAATGTTTTTGGGTTGTCCATCTGTCCTTCTATCTGTCTGTAATCAATTTTGTGGATGATGTGACTGAAAAGCTGTTGAGGTATCCACATGAAACTTGCCATAGTATTAGTGGACAAAGCTGTGCCTCTCAACCTTTGGACACACATGCTCAAAATCAAAGGTCAAATGTCAAGGTCATATCAAGTGAATGCTACTGCAATGCCTGAATGTATTTTCTTGAAACTTTAATAGTGTATGTATTGCCAGACAAGGACTATTGGAAAGGCCTGGGCTATTAGGTTAAAGGTCAAAGGTCACTTGTTTGCTTTCTCAATATGACATGGCTCAAGGCATCTTCATGAAACTTAATAAGCCTGCATATCCATGTATTGCCTAACATTGATTTTCTGTGGATGTTTTGGATCATGAGGTCAAAGGTCATGGGTAAAGGTCAGGTTAAAATGCTAACAATACACTATTTTAGGCTGAAATTTGTTTTCTCCATACCCTGGTATATACATTGTGTATACAAGTACAGTGCAATTAAACTTGGTATAATGCATTACTGCACAGTAATTATGTACAAAGTATAGGGAAATTGTTTAGGCTATGGGGTCAAAGGTAGGAAAAAGGCTAACATTTCAGCTGTTTTCCATATCTTGAAAGTAACTTTAAATATTGTCATGAAAATTGGTGTATCCCAATTACCAGATGACTATTTCCAAATCATGTGAACATGCCATCTCTCATAGGTATAATTGTAATATGTACTGCAGACCTATTTGGAGAATAGTGCGATATGGCGGAGGCATACCAGTCTTAGCTTCTTTACTGACTTTAGTACCACGAAAAAATAAGCAGATGCAGCAGATCATGAAAAATGTGAACAATATCCCAAAATATAGAAACTTAGGACAGACCATATCAGAAAGTGGTTTATTGTACCAATGGACCCCTTGAAACGGTATCTTTTGATGTGGCTCTCTTTATTTCATGGATGAAATTGTATGTCTGTACTGAAGACTTTTTTCATTATCATCATGATTTTGCATTATTTTGAAACATTGGTGTTTTATTATTGTCCAGGGAAAAACATGTATGTTGCTGCATGTTACTGCATAGAACAACTAGTGGGATTTCCATGCATTTGAAATCAGGACCCTGCTGCATAGTAACGAACAGTTAAAGCAGTTTCCATGACAATGAACAGAAATGTTGAAAGCTGATTGATTGTTGCCATTGTAGTTGACTAGCTTTGCAGCAGTAATATGCAGTGTCGTTGGGCTGTGGTGGATTTTTCTATGAAGGTGTACAATAGTGGGAATAATACACATTTTCATGGCAATTTCAAGTTCACAGATTTTGAGCAGCAACATACATTGTACTTCACCCATTTGAATGTTATTGATGGTGCAATGTATGTATGTGTGTGTGTGTGTGTGTGTGTGTACTTGTAAATTTTCTTACAGGTAGTTGATTATATGCTCATATGATCACTGTGTCTGCATGGTAAATTTGTAGGGGCAGAATGCAGGCTCGATCAAGTGTATGGGGTTTATTCCCATGTAAACTTCCTTGATGTATGCATTAAAAAATTCTATATGGCCACAGTCACACTGGCGAAAGATCGGAAAGTTTAAGATTGCAAAGTCTTTGCGAAATGTGCTTGTTCATCCACACTGGTGCAGGAGCACAAGAAAGAACAAAGAGCATGCCGTCTGGCAGCTAGTGATTGTAGCGTAACAGTTCACATCACATCACAATTACCGCCTGCAAACAGATGGTGGACTGGTCACTTGACAAACTTTGCAAAGTTTCAGTTGTTAGCGTTCACACTGCCCACAGATCAAGAAGATTGGCGGGGTTGCCGGGGAAATATCCCCACTTTGAGTGGGAAGCGTTGTGGGAAGTGTCATGAGAAGTTTGTGGTCACACTGGCAAGACTTGTAATATTCATGATCTTTTGCTAGTGTGGCTTGTGAGAAAGAATAGAGACCTGCTGTCTGAGAGCACAAAAGTTTGTCTGTCTGTCAGTCTGCTTATGTCACTCATGTATGACAGTTTGTGACTGATACCCCTTTCACACCTAGCAAATTTCACCTGGGTTTACCATGGTGAACCCGGGAAAATGTAGTAGTAGTACTAGTATGAAAGGTCTTGCAGATGAAATCCTTGGAAAAATGCCTTGTGACTTAAAAAAAAAAAGAAGAAAAAATTTCACCCTTTAACTGTCTGTGGTAAACTCCAAAGTATTCCCCAGTAACTCCCAGATGATGTCAGGTGATGCCATAGTGCTTAAAGGCATCAATGAAACTCCCAAGTGGAAAGCGAAGTTTGGTATGCCAGCAACATCATGCGGGTCATTTTGTGCATGTGCCATAACGTGTACACTTCCACTGCAGCACTGGACGAGAGAAATTTAACCAGGATCTCATTCACTTGAAAGTTTGAAAGAAATTCTTCCCTTGTATTCCACATTTCATTCCCTGGTAATGTACATGTAAATCTCCAGGGTAATCCGTTGAGCAAGTAGTGTGAAAGTGGTATGAGTTTTGTAGGACCACTTCTGAATGCATGGGAAGTACACATTAGACTGTACTTACAACCCTGCATTAATCACTCAGAATAGAGAACAAAAGAGTTGCCCTTACTTCCCACAAGCTTCCCTATTTATTGGCTCATTGTTATTGGCTCAACATACTTCACTAACTGTAATGAAACCCATTTGTTTCATTTCTGTGGCATTACTATGGCACCAGACTGACTTGTCTAGTTGAGTAGGATTTTATTGCCCCCAAGATTTTTACTTCTTTTAAAACAAAGAAAAAAATAAAGTGGCTTTAACTTAATCACTGCACAACAGTGACAATTAATGTAAAACTTCCTCCTCACACTTTTAATAGATTTCAGACACAGAATTGTATGAAAATGGTCTGTATCAGTTAGCACCAGAAGTATCAGATGCTTCATGTCGATTTATGTGACCGTGAGTGCATGTACAGACTATACCTTTAGTACCATATGTATATTTTCCTTGGAATATTGGTTTGCAATTATACATTGTAGTTATGGCAGGGAATGATTATTATTAGCCTTTGTTTCTGCCTTATGCTGCAGACTGGAAAAAAAAATTGCTCGTCAAACTTTCCAATATCTTTTAAAGTTCTATCCGGAAAAAAGGAGCTCTGAAGCTCCGTACTTTAAATGACTTCTGACATTCAGAATCATTCTTGTCACCCGCAGTATGAGAAATGATATTGCTGACTAGATATAAAAGATGAGAACTCAACAAAGTCTTGCAGTTCTGTTTGTTTTATTTAGTTTTTGAATAGCATGTGCAGAATATTGCATTATAATCACAAGTAATTTCATCACAGGTATCCTGATTTATGAGCAGTCATGAATTCCATGCTCTGTAGAAAATTCACTTGCTTTCAATACAGTAGACTTCTCTTATGAAACACCCCTTGTCAAGCCGTGGTTTAATATCGCTTGTTCTCAATTTTTGATATAATTTAGTCAGCTATTCTGCAGAAGTTGATGTCGGACCAATATCTAATGTTTCAGGAGTATTTGCAGTATGCATTATAAATGAATATGGTCTGACTGGACATTAAAAAAAAAAAAAAAAAATCAAAAATTGCATGTTTGGATCATTGTCCTTATGTTGAGAGGGAAGGTGCCCTCTTATTCAAGCCCTCCCTACTGCCCCTCATCCCTTACCAGTGCGGCCAAATGTCCCTGTTTTTTTTTTTTTTTTTCAGGAATTCCCCAGTAAAATGTAATATCTCTCTTCTTCCTCACTAAGAAGATTGAATTCCTCTCTGATTTGATTTGGGAATCAGTTCTGTGTATTGAGATGCCCGTAGCACTCAGGGTATCTCCGTAAAGGCCTTTCTTGAATCTCCCAGGTTTTGATGTGTGAATTTGGCAGCCCTGCCTCGCACATGTAGGCCTGTCCACGTTTTCTTTTGATCATTAAGTTTCATGAAGACGTGGCAGATGGTTTCACACGACATGCCTGTAGTTTCAGCTCCAATTACTTAATGTCCATAGATATGTTTCACAGTGCTCCAAGGTGCTATGAGAGCATTCGTCTAGGTTTTCCTTGTTATCATTTAGTGCTCCGAATTGTTTTTGAGTTACCTCCTGCTGAAATAGTACACACTGCCGCATGAATGTTGCATGCATACATGTACACTGTGAATTCAATGTTGTGATAACAGCCTCTAAATGAAGTGATGTAGCAGCCCAATTTTCATGAAGACCCCCCCCCCCATACCCCACTGTTTTACATTGTACAGAGCTACGTACATCTTATTTGAATTCTGTGTGAAGAATGCATTGATCAGAGACAAATCACCTTGCACAGTCAAAGTTGGTTAGAATAAAAAACGCTTAACTAATGAGACAGGAAAGTGCACGCTAATCCTGTACGAAACAAATGGACAGCGTGCGGTCCTCAAGCGCATTACGCACATCATCTGAGACGCGCTGTCTTGACGCTTGATAAACAACAGCAGCGGCTTCAGGGACAGCGCGTCTCAGGTGATATGCGTCTTTGCCTGAGACACGCTGTCTTTGAAGATGTTGTTGTTTATCAGGCGTCTTTGATTGTGAGATCATGTTGTTGCCAAAATTTTACTTCCACGAAATAATCCTTATTACTTTAAAATCTCGTTCTTCAAAATAATCTCCTTACTCGAAAAAAAGCTACGACTATAATTTTTAAATCTTTTTAAGATAATAAAAATACCACTACCTTTGGAATGAATGATGTTTCTAGGTGTACTGAGTTTGTACTTAGCTCTCTTTTGTATCGTCATGTAGGGTAGCCATTTTGTGTCCATTTTTATCGCGGGCCTTCTTATCTTGTTATCTACTATCTTTGGTTGGAATATAGACTGTACTCTGTTTTCTAAAACAATAGCTTGGAGGCCAAGAATAGTACTTGCCTTTGGATATTTTGGATTTCCTTACAGCTGTACTAGGGATACCTAGGTGTCTTCTGTCTTCACCTTATTTCTGTGGAATCATGGATCTATTGTATCTGCTTAAATAATATGATCAACCAATGCAAGAAATTAATGTTATATCAAACTGCAAAGTGATTTGCAGTGTAGACAAAATAAGGACAATCTAGTAGAGAAACCACTTCCAGAAGAAAAGCTGGTTCAAGTAGATTTTATTTCTATAGATGCTAGATGCAACCTAAATATGTTTTAGTGCTCTCATGAGGTGGAATATCCTGACCTTTTTGTATTACTAGATTCATTCAAAGAGTCATTTACACTGATAATAAAAATTACATCTTTTTTTTAAAGATGTAATGGTTGAAAAAAAAAATCCTGACATTTTAATGAAAATCAATGGATGACTGCCAAAAGCCACCCAAAACTGGAGTTTATTCCTTTAACTTTATATTGTATGCTGTGTTGATTTGCAATGAGAATGCTTACTGCCGAAAATGTGGCCATGTTGTGTCATATCAGGGAGGTGCCTCTCGCCTTCCTGGTCATATGACTTCCACTGGATGTTAGGATTCCTCCCCACAGCAACACAGAATTCATGTAGCTACTGTATACGTCATATATATAGTGAGTCTAAATTTTCATGAATCAGGACTTCCCGACAATTTCGCGATCATTGAGTACAGTATTGAATGGGAGATGTATGTACCAGGTACACGTCACATTCATATCGGGATAAGAGTCAGTATTTTCGTGTGTCTTTAAATTCGTGAATAGCACCTGACTCACAAAATTCTCGAAATTATAAACCTTCCGAAATATTCTGCGTATATAGTACTTGGCCAGGCTGTTGTTAATCTCATAGCTGTAGTCGCATTCTGCAGACTGACGGTAGGAAAAACTTGCAACTTATCTGTAAATGCTGGAACATGCAATTTTTTGTTGCAATATTCCCCAATGAGAATGGACCACATGATAACATTTTGTCATGAAGTCATTTGTAAATACTCTGCCTTTTTTTTTTCTCTCTCTCTCTCCTCTGTATCTCTCTTTCTCATTTTCCTGTCAGATAAGATCGGAGTTAGTATGCAAATGAATTATAGTGTTTGTACAAGGTGTGCTAAGTTATGGCAACCCAAATGTGTCATAAGTGTGGTCTTAAATAAATGGATCTGCAAGCAAATGGGAAAAGCAACAAGACAAGGACACTGGAACTTTATCGCAAGAAACACTCATTAGGGTACCCTAGCTGTATGATTTGCAAGAGTGCATCAGTCATTCAGTTATAATTAACTCTTAATAGTTTGAACAAAAATTAATTGTGTCTGAACTTTTTGTCTTTCACTTTATTCCAGTTGAAAAAGTGCAAGGATTTATATATTTCTTTTATTCTCATGACTGAACTGATATGTTAGATTATATTCCACATACTGAGAATCTTGCTATAGGATTGATCAAGAGCTGATCACGTGATTAAGTGTAGTTTTGCCCATCACATCACCATGAGAAGAAAAGTTCGTTACACTCTATGATGATAGTCAATTTGTTTCGCTGATCTCTTAGTCCACACAGTCCTAAACGCATGATATAACTTACAATTTTGAGTACGCGCGAAATGAAAGTGCGTTGCACTGTGGTCTATCATTTGACCTGGGTCAAGTGATAGACCACAGTGCAACACACTTTTATTTTAGTGCCACGCGCGGGGCGCAGTGCAAATTCTTTGTTTTGTCATCTACATGCATACATCTAAAGTAAACTACGTACATAAACTAAACCCTGAGGATACCTAAAGACAGCTAAAACGGTTTCAGATGTGGAATAAAATGGGAATATCTACGACTCTAGATGTGGAATATAAAACAAATAATCAACTTTTAGTTTCAGGCAATGAGACAAACTATCACTTCCTCGGCAATCTGGGCCCCGTCTTATAAAGCCTTCAAATCAATCACAAGTCCCCAAATCAATCGCAACTTGCATTGCAGCTCACAAGAAACTTGTGATTGATTTTTATCACAAGTCTTTATAAGACAGGCCCCTGGATGTATAGCTATCTTTCCTCAGCTGCGCTTCGGAAAGATAGCTACATCCCGATCGCCTCGGAAGTGATAGTTTGTCCCATCACCTTCACCAACGTTGATTATTTGCTTACTATCTCACTTGTGAAAACTTGGAAGTGAGTTAAAAATTACAGCACATTTCTGTCTGCTCATGAGAACTTCCTTTATGTTCACAATTCAGTAAAATGAGTAGAAATGCCTTTTAAAGTATATACTACAATATATTGTAGCTTTTGTCTGATGGAGCTGAGTAATCAATTAATTGGAGATGTCATGTGACAGAAACAAGACATGCATCAAAGGCATAAAGACAGACTTTGCTATGACAGAGATAAACACTGGCCATCAAGAGTGTATATTGCATTAGATTAAAACCTGCTCAAGCCATTGCTATGCCTACTGCTAGTTTAAATTATTAAGTCAGGTGGAATATTCCTTCCATGTGTTTTGTCAGCCAGAGTCAGTTTGATTCGGTCATGCAACAAAATTATGCACACGCTCAATTACACCGCTCCACGGTCCCTGTGCCACATGAACTCAGCATGACCCATCACCTCGATGTGTGCAGTCTCCAGGAATAGGATAAAGAAGTTATAAAAATGGATTTCCTAATCCGTTAGGCTCGCTGATGAAAGGTGCAAATCTGTATGAATGGAGAGCTGACCTGCTACTGTACCCAGTTTGGTGTATTCTTGTACTTCTTGGCTGCTAAGTTTGAGACTGTATGGGAGAATGTATAAGAACAGTGGTGGGGACACCTTCCCACATTACAGTAGTTAGGGAATGGTAGCTTTCATCTAATATTACCCTCACCTTCCCATTGAGGCATTTTATCAGAGCGTGTGATTGATATTGGCTATGCAGTGCATTTTAAGAGAAGCTGAATATGAATCCTTGATATGCGCTGTGCTTTGAAACGAAGTGTTTGTCTACTGTAGTGTTATGTGAATGGCTCTTTTTAGACATAGTCCCACATATTCATTATTGTGTTGACATGTTATATTTTTACAAAAGCCGTTAACACTCAGTGATGTTGTTATACAGGACATCAAGTATTATTTCTGCCAATTGCAAAATGATGTATATCCAGTGATTAGAATCTGATAGGGGACTGTTGGCTGTGTCTTACTTGTACACAAAGCATTCAACGTGGAAAACAACCAACACACATGCACAAAGGGGAAGTATCCCAACATTTTTTTTTTCTTTTGGTAGCATTCCAAAATCATGTTCTGCATGTGATATTCACATAAAGAGGCTCAAACAGCTTTTGAAAAAAAAAAATGTTTTGGTTCACAGTGAATGCTGTGAGCTGTCTGTCTGTCAGTCCTATGATGAAATGAACGTGTCCCCATGACGATACTCTCCGGGACTTTGTGCCAAGTACATCCAGGGTCTGCTTTAATGGTTGAGGAGGCCAAAGATACTGGATATGCCTTGTCATGCTACAAAAGTATGATATGATCTTGTTAGTCAACATTGTGTATGTCAACGAATTACATTTATAAGTAGACGTAAATAAAAAGTGTCAATATTTTACTTACCAAATAATATTTCTTTGGAAAAATTCTTTATGTGTGTTTTTTATTGACAAAATTTTGTGGTCATTTGAGGAAATGTTTTGTTAAATTGCCTTACTTTTAAAGTTGAAAGGTATTCTCACACGTAATACATAACTGGTACAAGAACACAACTAGAAGATCTGACAATTCAGCATTATAGTTAAGTTTCCAACCCAGGAATATACATTGCACGCAGATACACTGTAAGCATGTGTGTGAGCATGTCAAAATGTATAAAAATGTAGTTATACTGGCAATTTCAAAAGATAGCAAAGTTTAAGATCCATCCACACTGGCAGTTAAACTTATCAATCTTTAAGTTCTCAAAGCTTGGGTCACTAGTGTGCGTGCACAATAAAGAAGAAAGTACGCCATCTGACAGCTAACAATTGTGACGTACAATGTAACAGTGCACACAGGTGCATCCCACTGAAGGACATTGTCACGTGAAAACCATCGATCGATGCCGCGAACAGGTAATGGACTGGTCAAGTGACAAAACTTCGAAAAAGTTTCAGTTACAAGCATTCAAATATCGCTAGTTTGACTGGGAAGTTTCGCGGGAAGTTTGTGGTCACACTGGCAAAACTTTGAGATCTTTGAGATTGTGATCTTAAACTTCACGATCTGTTGCCAGTGTGACTGCAGGTTAAGTGTGTTTCATGCTGCTTGACGTACGGGGCTCTGTGGTCAGCTGTTTCTGACTCTTCCAAAGCCTGCAGTCAAACTTGAGTGTGCAGTAAATTCAGAATTTTCTAGTGGTTTTGCTCGTCTCTATCAAAACCCAGCAACCATGATTCAAAGATAAATATGATTTTATAACTAGCAAAGTAATTGTTGACCAGGAGAGATTGTGGTTGAAGTGCAAATGCAGCGAGAAATTTATTGAATCCTCGAAAATGTCAAAAATATTCTACCTTTGTGAATTTGGGCCAAAAAAGTTTACAACGTCAGCGCAGTTATTTTGATATCATCCTACAACCTCGCTTGTGTTGATTAATGACTAAAGACGACTGGTATGTTGTAGATACTGTGTCAAAGCACACATTAGTCAACATTCATGAAAGCTTTTTTTTTCCTGTCCTGTGTACAGTGTAGACTTTTATGCAAGGTATACAAGGTATTCATGCAAGGTATAGAAGGTATGTTGACTTCTGTAGACAAGGTATTTTCAGGTGTATAGAGTTTAGAGCTATTCAAGTGCCCAGTCAGAAACCAATGCCCTTGTGTTTCACTTGCCTCACCTTTGATTTTTGGTTGCCCATGTCAGCCAGTTTTTGTCTCTGTTTTATTTGTATTTCTTATCCTGCATTACACCATAGTCAAAATCATTCCTGATGTGTATACATGAGAGAGTAGAATACATTTACAGTTGCACGTAGACAGTGTACAAAGTAGAGATCGTATTAGCAACCACTACTACTGAAATTATGATGCACATATATATCATAAAACATGTTACTATTTTTTTGTTGTTGCCTATCCGCACCGCACAATTTTGCCACTACAGCTGTATTAAAAGAAGTTTTACAACCACTTTGTCTAGAGTGTGATAAATCATTGGTATCTAGACATGAATGCGATGTCTTCTTTCACATAGCATGTCATTATTGGAATTATAGCAGATGTAAAAAGGAAGGCATTTAGGGGTAGTTCTCATGGTTTGAAGATAATTATAGGTCTGAGTGGATTATTGGCTTTTCCTTCCCTATAAAGCAGCAGGAATGAGTGGTGGCAGCTGTGATTCAGGGTTCTTACCGTTGATACACTTCCATGAGTATGTGTTGCCAGAGGCTTCGTGTGTACATGGAGCAACTAAACACTACTGTTCAGTAGCACTGTTGTGTGTAGCAGCCATCTTTCTTCTGTCAGAGAGTCATACGGTTGGCGTTATAGATAACATGTAGGTCCCAGCTCAGTGTCAAATTTTAAATTTCTCCAAGTTTACATAACAACATTAAAAGTAGAAAATCTTCTTGTGGGCATTACAAGGGATGTTTAAGTAGTTCCCTGCTATGCTGTGAATGCTGGGAAGGGTTCGAAGGCAAAGGCCCAATATTGTAAACCAAGGCATGTTATCTATTCACATGTATACCTGCCTGACAGTGATTTTTCAGTTGCCTTTGGCCAGCGGGCAAGTTGGTTTGTAACACCATGTGACTTTTTCTTTATTCTAAAACTTGATATACACCTGTGATATGAAGAGACAAATTATTCTAGTGGCTGGTTTGTGGCTGAATGTGGTGAAGTCATTCCAGGTCAAGGTTCAAATCTTGAATGAAATCACAGTGGTGTCTTGAGTGAGATTGTTCTATCACTCCAGGTTGAATTATGATATGTCTCCTTTCCTGAACAGAATCAGAATGTACACTCTTTTGTGGTGCTTTGTCATATTCGGTGCCTGGATAAAGCCTCATGGGGCAATTTTTAGACTAGTAAATTGTGGGTCTGATGTGACAAAGGTCAGAATTGTACAAGCCTGTGCAGGCATTCTAATCAAAAAGTGGTTTGCCACAGCACAGACGTCAATGCTGTGATGGCAGTGTTTTATTTGTTAATTTTTTTTTAAACCAATGCCTTTTGAGGCTTGAAGTTCTGCTGGGCCCAATTTTATCAAAAGATAAAACCAATTTTAAAGGGACTGTACAGTACTGGTTGAGGTGGGGATTCATGTTTTGAACATTCCTAAGTGAGATAATGAGAAACCTTTTATGAAATATGAAAGAGCATGTAATTTTAAGAAGGATTCAACATTATTTGATGAAAATTGGTTTTCATATGGCTGAGATATCCAAAAAAGTGATAATAATAAAAGGTGACAGGCCATGCCTTTTATTAGGATCTGTTTGTTTCACCTTGTTTTTGGATATCTCAGCCATTTCAAAACCAATTTTCATCAAATAAACTTTTGATACCCCTTAGAATTGCATGCTCAGTATGCGTGTCTTCATCAGCCCGGAGTTCAAACTAGCGGGATATTTTGCAGTCTTGGAAAATAGTCCGATACAGTGAATGTGCGTCTTCATCAGCTCGTACAGCCCGCTTGGAGAAATTAGCCCGAAAATTGACGCATGCGCACTTTGCATCATTACTCTGCTTAGCTCGCGGTTTGAAAGTGGATTTCCCTGCGCAAAATCTCCTATATCACTGTATGTACGATACTCCAACCAGGGAGGTAAGCAGTACAGCATATATTCTCTCCAAAGGGATATCAATAATGCTACCGTATTCTTTCTTGAACTGTCCAGTGAGACATCTTATATGAAATTAACGATTTGCAATGTTTAAACAAGTCCAAAATACACACAATCTGCAAGAATCTTCAGCTTAGGTAGAGTGGACCAGAAGAAGAAGTACAAACAACAGCCAGCATGCACGGCACTGAGTTTTAACAGGGAGGTGAGAGGAATCACCTCCCTGGTTTTTAAGATGTCAACAACAGTAGGCTTAATGCACATGTGATCCTTGAATACACCGTGCATGTATGTACTGTACACAGTCACTACAGCTTGTACATGCGCTTTCCATAGCCAGCTGGCTAACCAGAAGCGTGGAGGGATCAAGAAAATTTTTGGCTGATGGAGACGCACCCAAAATAGCGCGCTTTTTCACGAATTAGTGCCGTAGTTCACAAACTAGACCAAGATTTTGGGGGAAATTTTCCCGATCAAATAGCGTGCTATTTGTGTCTTCACTAAACAAATAGCGCGCTATATTGATATCGGGCTAGTTTGGTAACTGCAAGACAGCACGCTATATTGATATCGGGCTAGTTTGGTAACCGCAAGATAGCACGCTATTTTGAAACTTCGGGCTGATGAAGACACGCCTTTTGACATCTCATAGAGTGGTTTCTGAATATCTTGCAAAACGTTAAAAGCTAACTCCTCACCTCAACCAGAACTGTACACACCCTTTAAATTTCGTTACCACACAGGCTGCCATAGACTTATAGTTGAAATCAACTATATAATCAATTTTAACTCTTCATAAAACAGGGCCCAGATGTGCATACATATTGTACAGCAATGAGACTGGGCACAGTATTGGCATCGTGCATACAGGTAGTTATGAAATTCAGTAACGTTGGCTTGCATAATCCATTCCAACTGCCTAGCTGCATTGTAGGACCAAAACAAATTCAACAAGTAAACAAATGGATCGTCTTTATTTCATTCACAGCAGAGCTGTATCTAAGGTATCTCTACTGTTGAAAATGCTTCCCAAAGTTTTTATGTTAGAAAAATGGATTGATGAAAGGCTTCATTGCCAGTGCAGAGTTAGCATATGGTGCTTTGGTGAAACCTTTTTTTTTTTTTATCCTTCAGGAATTAGATGAATGGTATAATCAGCCACAATTCGATGAAGTGCAGTATTACTACCCTCATATTTTTTTAATATTCTGGCCAGGCAGTTTGGTTACTTTGTTTCTACAAATCAACCTTACTGGAAAAAAAAACAAAACAACCCAACAACTATGGACTAGAAATTTCAATGGTGATACATAAATTCTGATTACTGCAGTGTGGCAAGATTGAGTATGTCTGCTTAATACTACTGGACAAGGTCTCACAGTCACAATTTACCAAAACAAAGGTGTTCAACACTGAAATGATCAAAGTGACATACTGTATACGCCATATATGTCCAGTGGGTCAAATTTTTCAGTTATCAGGACTTCCCGATAACTTTGCAAGCTGTTAAAATCACAATTGTGGAGTACGGTACCAAACAGAGAAGTGTATGCATGCACATCACACTCATGTTGGGGTCAGAGTTAATATTATGTGTTTTTAAAGTCGCAAATAGCGACCAACTCACAAGATGCGCGAAAATAAAAATCTCACACCAAATATGCCATTCACAGTAATGTCATGCTGCATTGATTTGCTGTAAATGTAAAGTATTCAAGCAGGATGAAGTATTTATACACCTTGTAGTGCCAAATCTCAGTTAGTGGAGTCCCATATTCTGTAATTCTTGTAAAAGCAACATATTTAATGACCACCTGTACATGTCTAAGAGCTTTCAGCTCAGAGGGCCAAATAGCCAGCACCTCCAGGACTTGTTGGGGGTGAAGGATCACTTTAAGGTTTCTGTTTGTTTGTTTGTGTGTTTGTTTTCAAACAGCTTGTGAGTCTCAATTTATGTTGAGTTGCAAAGTGGTATCAGACACTCTAAAACTCTGTTCTGTGTTTTTTGCAGGTTGAGCGCATCCTAGCTCGACGGCGAACCCGCAAGGGAAAGCTGGAGTACATGGTGCGGTGGAAGAACTTTGACAGCGATGAAGACACGTGGGAACCACTGGAGAACCTCGGTGATTGCATGGAGCTCGTGGAGGAGTTCAATCGCAAAACGCTCAAGGAGGGAAGGTTCGAGAGGCTTGCTTCCATCGAGTCTGTTTTCAAGAAAAAGCTTCCCAATGGGAACCGGAAAAAGCAGAGTGAAGGTGTCAAGGACAAGGTTGGGAATACCAAAGACACAGTGTTGAATGGGAAAGAAAGGACTGCAAAGGACCAGGCCAAAGTGGCCGGAAGCCAGGATGCTAGTGGTGAGAATGGCAGGACTAAAGCCAGTGTTGTCGTTGCGAGGAACTCTGAAGGTGCTATGAAAGCACAAAAGAGGAAAAGGGACTCCGAAGTGAGTGCAGCAAAACCGATGAATGGTCCCAGAGCAGTGGCTGCTGCAAACAGCATGATGTTGGAGGGCATGTCGCCAGAGAAACGCATGAAGCGGGCCCATTCTGTGACTGGTGTGGTTGCCCAAAATTCTTCCTCATCTGGTGCTAGTAATGGAATGGGCTCACCATTAAATAGGAGGAGACTCAATAGCACGATATCCAGCGATGGTATGTTAATTTCACTTTGTACAGGCACAGTGAGTGTAAGTTTCCTTTGTTTTCTACAGGCTGTTGCAGACAGGCAATATTCTACAAACAATGCAACGCTTGAAATTGATAAGTCTACATGGCAGAGGTCATTAAGACATAATTCTTTTGTTTCTTCTTTGGTTTGTGGTTTTTACATAATGCATGACCAGTCTCAACATTGCTTTTGTGTCTAATTTGTGAGACCATCTTGGGAATGAACACCATTTCCTGAGGTACAATGTGTTACAACAATAGCTTGCTGCATATTTATGTTAACTGTCATTCACAGTATGGATGATAAACTGCCTCATATTGTCCCAAGTGATAAGCTGACATTAACATTTTACCCCCTTAGGCCAAAAAAAAAAAAATTGTTGCATTGGCGTAACATGAGATTTTCAAATAGGGTCGGTCGGGCGGATTTTTTTTTTTTTTTTGCTACCTGCATTTTACGTGTAAAACTCGTGCTCAGCTCAGTAAACAGTTACAACTGCTGCACCGAATGTGCTGTGTTCATCTATTCTACAAATCATTTATGAGGCCGATATTACTGAAATTATACCCCTTCACAGAATTTAAAGATGTTGAAATCCCTATCCTGAATGTTTTCACTTCATATTTTACTATTTTGACTTAGATAAGATAAATGCAAATTGACCCATATGTACGATCTTTTCATCGCACACGGCGATCTCTATTACAGTCCCACATATACAGATTCGTGTAAGTTCTCCACACAAGAAACCTATGGCAAAACTGTGCACAATACATCGCAGTCTGAATGCTGCGTATACACTGAATACAGTAAATCTTGTTAGAGTACGTGTCCATGTTGGAAACAGATGACGTACTGATCAAGGAAGGCTTATGCGAGGCGCTAGATCTCTCCCTCGTACATCCGATATCCCCAGAGCCGTTTCCACTTCCGGGTTTGTGCGATCGCGATCGCAAATCAACAAGATATTTGATATCGATAGCAAAAAAAATAATAAAAAAACATGGGGTCGGCGGAATTTTTAGGGTCGGGCGGGTTACGCCAATGCAACAATTTTTTTTTTTGGGCCTTAGCTGCCTACTACCACCCCTCTCTTATGTCACTCACTGCCACCTGCCACCCTTGTATGCATGTGTGTGATGTGTGTGTATGTGGATGAAGGATACAATGTTGTGAATTGTGAATTTCTTTGTATGTTGTCTTATACCTATATCACCCTACAGTGCAGCATAATCTCTATGGATGATACACAAGCCATATTTGTGTGAAACATGTGCGAAATTGTTTGAACTTTACTACTATTTTTCTAGAAAAGAGGTTGACATAATTTGCAAGAAATTTGTAGGTGTTATGTATGTTGATTTCAGTAAAGCACATCACATCTAGTTTACCAGTCTTGCAGTCTTGTTATGGTTTATTGTGGGCCGACCATCCAACTACTGTATGTGCGCTGACTATCCAGTAAATGGCTCAATCTTTCTGCAGTCTCTGTTATGATCAACATCAAACTGCAAATTATTGTCTTGAAAAGTTTTAATTTGTTGAGTCAAAACTTGCTTATGAAGCACTGATAGGTCTACATGAAACTTCTTGGCATACAGTATGAGTTATAACTGATAGTTAACCACACAATCTGTCAGTGTCCGAAGTTTGCACAAAGAAAGTTTCAGTGTTCAGTGGCAGTGCACTTTATGAATCCAAAGTGCAAGTTGTGATAAAGAGTTCATACATGAGCATGCTGCATGTAGAGTGATTTGTTTGGCATGCACTTAATGTTATATTGGTGGCATAGTCTTGAAGAGTTACTTTACTTTATACAGGATAACATTTGAAACATTGTTTGAACAATAATCACTGAGCTGCAACAGGATAATTTCCTGAGATCTGAGCCTGGAGTGTCGTGTAGGGTTTCTGTATTTGTGTTTTTAACTTTTTTGTTTTTTGTTGTTGTTTGTTTTTTTAGCCATGGGCTATCAATTGAAGCCTGTCAGTGTTGTAGATCCCAGCTTTTAGGGCAGCTTTTCATGAAACTTGTCATTCACTGACAACTGTTTCAAGTTACTGAAATCTTTGCATCTGGTTGCTGGGAGCAAATTTGTCAGTGAAAGTCACAGTCAAAACACTTGATGAAATGACCCCGTAGAAGTCTCTGTTTCTTAAGGAATCTTTCTGAAAAGTATTTAATGAAATATTTGAATTGATAAGCTAACAGGATAATATGAAAGCCCCCTTTTCCAAGCCTTGCAATAGTTTGTTTTGTTTTTGCCCATTGAGATGAATGCAAGACACAATCTCCCTGGTTTTGTTGTTTGAATATCGGCAATCCTGTGAGCTTTGCATTGCTGTATATTGAACTAGAGACAAACATTGTACAGATTTGCATCTCAGTAAGATGTTTTTGAAAGTGGTTGCTAACCATTTATGTCATGCACTTGTACACACATGCGACAGAAAAGTCCCCATTGCATTCACTGAATGTGTTTTGATAAGGGGACTTTCTGTAGCTGTGTTATGCAAGCCCATCCAGCATCACCAACGTGTGAAGATAAATGATTAATGGCTGAGCACATCGTTTACTCTCCTCTGTCATTTCCTCCCACCCCCCAGGTATCCACCTGAGTCGGAAGAACTCGCCCATCCTATCCCACCACTCCCTCTCCCACAGCCCCTACCCGAAGCTCATCCTGTCCCCCCACAAGGTGGCCCTGCGGAAAGGTGGCCAGGCGTTCCTCTCAAAGTCCTTCACGTCGATGAGCGATGCCAGCAAGACGGAGGACAGTCAGGCCCAGGGCCGGAGGACGGCCAGCATTGTGGCCAGGCGTCGGCTCTCTCAGTCCAGCCCAACTGCAGAGGAGAACACTCAGGACAAGTAAGACTTTCTGGTTGCCCAAGTGGGCAATATTGTAATCATTTCCTGTGAAATGTTCAGGAAACATTTAGAAGGTGTTCTATGAGGTGTCATCAATCATGTAAAAAAAAAAAAAAAAAAAAAAAAATTATTGAGATGATGGTTCAATTGCTGTATATCAGTTTTGACAAATGTTAATGTAGACAATTCTAGTATTTTCCCAATATGGTCCTTTATCTCGTTGAGGACAAGTCCGGAGTATACTCGGGCAAGTGTCTACGGGAAATGCGTGTTGTAGCAAAAATCAGTCCATCCTCAAAGGGTTAAGTACAAAGTAGTCCAGGGTGGGTTTAGAGTTTTAGCATGCCATGTATTAGAGGTGGGTGCTTTATTTACGTGCATGACTCTACTTTGTACATACATTTTGTAGCTTAGTAGAAATGAAGGTGCAGGGGAGAACAGTGCCGAGACCCCACAAGTACAGTTAACATTCAGTAAGCTGTTGAGTCAGCGAAGTATTAGGCACAGTAAATATTGTGACCTTTTTATGATATCTCAATTATGAATCATCAACTTGTGTCCATAAGGCATGAATTGATTGCATGATGAATGGAATGAATTAAGTTGTTTTTTTTTTCTTCATAGGATAATAGATAGAGCTACAGTATATGTCAACATAAAATAGTGATGTTGTAAGTGCAAAGTATTCTGTCAATCTGAGAGACACTTCAATTTTGTTCCACTCAGAATATAAGCTTGTTAAACGAGAGATAGAGATGTTAAAATTTGATGAAACATTGAGAAAGCTTTTATAGCGATAAAAGAAAAATATTAAGTATTATTTGATATTGCTGCCTTTTGTGCGTCTCTATGTCACAAGAACCATATTCATAGAGATTTTACGCTTGGTCATAGCATTTTGTTGAATTCATGATTGTTCAAATTTGTGATGTGCAGCTGGAATAATACATGCAGTGATGTGTTTGTTGGCCTTGTGTCTCCTTTGTCCACAATTGAAAAAGGATTTTAAAGGTTTTGACAAGATTTCTCCCAAAATTCAGCATCAAGCATCAGATTATACCATAGACCCTGCCATACGTATTTGTGATGTCTGTCACAGCATACACTTGATAAGAAAAACCATATAGCCAAGGCAAGGTTCATTTTCACAATCTACTCCTGATGTGAACATGTTTTTATTTATGTCTCAATCTTTGTTGTGAAGAAGTTCGTCATATCACATTGATATCAAAAACCATTTTTAACTTGTTTTACTTTTTCTTCCTATAAAGCATACAAGGAGATGTCTCCTTAATCTTCAAACCTAATTCTTCTTTTGTGTGTGTGTGTGTGTGTGTGTGTATGTGTGTGGTTATCCTCTTCACTGCCAAAGAACTGTATGTATTCTGTAATTATTTTGTAGAAAGACATTTGCTCTGTAATAGTTCCAAGAAAAAAGGTGGGCGAAAGAATAAACTCTCTAACTTTGAAGAAGAAAGAAGTCAAACATTTGTTTTGTTATTTTTATTTTTTTTTTTATTTGATACTGATGCCTGTAGCTGGCAACTGATTCTAGCGTACCATGTTTATGCTAGTTTCTTCTGAATAGTAGTTTACAATTCCACTTTCTCACCCATCACACAGCCGGAGGTTCAGCGCCAGACAGACGGAGTCGTTGTACAAATACAAAGAGATTGTCGTCAAAAAGTGCCCTGGCTACACGCAGATCCGGCTTTTCACCACAACCCCGACGAGAAATGCACTGAACCTGAAAGTGAGTTGCCCTTTAACAGAAACTGTCATTGAGTGTCTCCCTCTTCAGGGGCAAGGAAACATTACATCACACACCCATATAAGTCCACTGGCCATTGAAAAATACTTATATTGTACTCCGAAAGTTCATGTAAAACTTAAAACTAAAAATAATATGCAAGTACAATGCACATATGTAGAAACTAGTTGCCATGATGCATTAATTAGTCAATAATTTTCTCAAAATATTAATATTATCATTACTATAACACTGTCAATATCATGATAATGATAAGTAGTATGATGATAACTAGTTTCTCAAGAATTGTTGTGATGATCAATCTGTTTGCACCAAAGGCCCTACAGGAGCTAACAAATGTGTTTGAAGCAAGCAAGAAGGATGACTCCAAGGTGATCTTCCTGAGTGGGTCGGGGAGCGTCTTCTGTAGCGGGCTGGACCTCAGGTACCTCCAGACATCCTTTGTTGAGGAGCGCAAGCGGGCAGCCAAAAACATGGCTGAAGCAGTAAGGTGAGCGTGTTAACCTCTGGTGCCAACAGAGGGCAGCATATAGGGTTTGTCTCATTCTGTCATGTGACCACGTCATTAATAGAGTTCTTCTGTTGAATGCACTCTCTCATATCTGTAAAATGTCACATAGTTTTGATTGAGTTTTACCCAACACTTACTGATACAGTGATTGATCACGTGCATTGCATGCAAAATGGCCCAAAGGGTGGTAAATTTGTGTACTTTGGACCTATGTGGTCCACATGTGCCCACAAGTACATGGATTAGTGCAGCGCAATGATGAAACATAATTGTTCCTTACAGATACACATTCAACATTTTGCGGACATTGTTTTAGTGCTGTGAGCAACAGACCATCACTACACTTTCACCAATGTTCAGTCCACCATGGAAATGCCGTTTGTAGATCGTGAAATCGATTGATCCATTTCTCGGCCCTATTCCCGCCAGGTCCTTTGTCGACAGCCTTATCAATTGTCCCAAGGTTGTGGTGGTGGCTGTGAACGGTCCCGCCATCGGTCTCGGGGCCGCCATTCTACCTCTGTGCGACGTGGCGTACGCCAGCGACAAGGCCTACTTCCATTTGCCCTACAGTATTCTCGGCCAGACGCCCGAAGGCTGTGCCTCTCACACATTCCCGCAGGTCTTGGGGCTGGCAGTGGTAAGTTTGAGAGTTATTTTACCCTGCAACTGAGGGCAGTGTCTCCAGTTATCGTGGGAACAGAAGTGATTAATTTTGATGTGTGTAAAGGATGGGAAAGATACGTGTGTTCTACAGACATTTTTTTTTAATGTTTCAGTGTGATAACTGTGATGCAGAGTAGAAGTGGAGAATGGTCAGTCACCTTTGTCAGGGCATTTCAAACACTATTTCTCTCAATACGCGATTGGATATTTGGGTGAAGGGCCCTATATTTTCTACCTTTGAATGCCTATTCGTCTTACTTTTCTGACAGTTAGCCTTAGTTGCCCTTTGTGAATGGGTTTGTATCAACATGCATTTAATTTTGTGGAAAGTCTCAAAAACATATCATAAGGCATGATCCTTATCTTGCTCTATTTGTTTTAGTTCCAAAGATTTCAAAGAATTCTCGGTAGCTGCTGTATTGAAAGACACAACATTACATCCCTTCCAGGTCGTGTTATGAATATTCATAGGGATATATCAGTATGAATACTTTTCAGCCAAGTATTACATTTCTCTTACCATGTTTCCTTTTTGTATTTCTTTTGAGACTCATTATGCCTGAAACAGAACAGTAAACTGTAAGTTACATATATTGGCATCACCATGGCAACAACCAAAATCAGGTTCCAATCTGTCTGTGTCAAACCAGGCTGGTGAGATGCTGTATGCAGGGCGTAAGCTGACGGCGCTAGAGGCCTGTGCCTGTGGTCTGGTCTCCCACACCTTCTGGCCGACTAGCTTCATGCAAGAAGTCATCCCGCGTGTCCAGAGGATAGCTTCTCAATCTGGCAAGGTGGGCAACACAGAGAAGTCATGGATTCAAACCAGTATGACTGGATGTGAGGTTGGAGGCCAGCCACACAGAATTGCTTGCATTGCTTTCTTTTGTTCTGTAATTTATTTCTGATTGCTTGAAATATGACTTGATAGAACTCCTGTGCCAGGATTTAAGCTTTCATCTGATGCTGATAAAAGTTGGTGAAAATTTTGGTAGCTTTCCTATAAACAAATAATTACTCATCCCTGGCAATTCTTCAACTGTTTTTTAGTGACTCCCTCTGTAGACCCGTGGCAATGTCGCCTTTACATGTGATGAAGGTCATGCAGTTACAAAATATCCTATGAAAAATATTCCTGGTTTTGTTTGTCATTCATTCACTAATTAGTTGCTTAATTTATATGCTTCCTGCACACTTTTCTAAAGTATCCCTTAAAAGAAATAAATTGTATGCAGCTGGTGATGTTCCAGTTCAAATTTAAAGCAAATGCACACTTCCATACAGCAGAAAATCTGAAGAAGAAGAGCTTGTTAATGAGTGGATACTGAAGTACATGTCACTCGCAGAAGAAATATGCCATGAATATTCAATGCATGCAGTTTATAAGAGGTATCATTTGCTATTTCATGATGGGGTATTCTTATTTTGTTCAGTAATATACTTTTAATTCAAGGAATGTCAAGATATGAAAAGATCTGCTTTGTCGAAGACAATGCAAAATCTGCTTTTATTTGGTTCAAGTTCAAGTCCAAGAGTAATTTCACAAAATGATGAACAATTGCTCATAAATCATTCATGCCTACCCTAAGTCAGGTAGCAACTCGCTCTTTGAAAGTATGAACCCTCATCCTCAGACATGAGAACACCAGTACCGGAGGGCTGAACATCTCACCCATGAACACTAAAAATAAATACAGTAAATTGATTCTTCAGTATACCACTGTACTGTCATAATGTTCATTTAGGGACACAAAGATTCAATTCTCTTCTATCAAACTTTACACAAATTTCTCGATCAACATTACAATCATTCAACTCAAAAAATGAATCAATTATAGATTTACTTAACCATGCTTTGAATACAATACTCATCGAAATTATGATCATTCTATACATTAAAGAATGAAATTACTATAACAACCATTGATTAATTTATAAACTGGCGCCATGTAACATCATTAAGTCATGGGCGCCGCCATATTGAATAATCTAAACCATGGGTGCCGCCATTTTGAACAATCTAAATCATGGGCGCCGCCATTTTGAATTGACTCAAATTAAAACACCCTCCACCTAAATTCACACTTTGACATATATACCACAAATGATTTCTCAGTTCATATTATTTCCGTGAAAAGAACAAAAAATCACGTCAACTCAAATTTCTCCCATTTACATTCCAACGGCCCTATTTATACTGTCATTAGTTTAACTCAAACAAATTTCACCCGACATCTGTCAGTTTTATAACAATGTACATGTGTATACAATTAACTAATAACGTATTTTTATACTGTCACAAATATCTTTCTCTTGATATCTATAACACAATGTAAAGGACTTACAGTTTGTCTTGTCCAAAAGAAACTGCCAAAAACCAAAAGACATCATAACAGGCAGCAAACAGCCAGACTCAACCCATTGCGGCAGGTTGCTTGTCCTAGCTACGGTGCGAGAGTGCGAAGTGAGGTGTGTGTCGTGCAGAGTGCAGTGCAAGTGTCCAAATTTCCCGCGGTACATACGAACAGCACAAAGGGCGCATTCATGTGCAACTCAACCCCTGGAAAATGACTAATATTCATCCGCCTACTGTCCATTTCTGTTTACAGCAAAATTTCACAAAATTATGAAAATTATCCTTCTCACTCCTATTTCTAAACACACCAATCTAACCTTCCATTTTCCAACTACATATACCAAATTACGCATCACAAATAGGGAGTACATTAATTCCAGACACTAATTTCTGATACATCGGTGCATGGTCATCTTGAATACCTAAAGCATTCCGAATTCCTGACTGTGATTACCAAGCACGTTCGACAAAAAGCTCTTTGTAAACAACTCCTGTTTCACAACAACTGTCTAATGAGCTGTAATAAACTCACAATAAAACTAGTAGTCTTCAATAAAGTATTTTCATCACTTTCTCAATTTCCATTTCCCGTCAATTATGCTGTGATTTGTCAGAGATAAGGGGACAAATCAAAGGTCAAGATCAGGGTACTGTGTTTCTGAAAGAAATAAAAATGTTAAAACGCGATCAAATGTTAGCAAAAAAAAAACAAAAAAACGTTGAGGGATAGTATATGAAAAGTAAATTTAGAGTATCTCAGAGGTGAAGGCTGTAGATAATAGGATTAGAGTGAGCCGACTGCCCTTTTTTTTTGCGGCAAGAAACTTATGAATCACCACTCTCATTCAATACTTTGTGTAGACAAACATTTTCACATGTATTTTACTTTCACAAATCTTGGCTTCCTGTGAAATTGGAGAAAGTTTCATGCAAGTGAAAATTTCTTGTCTGGTGATATTATTTCAGACAGTACATTGCTAAAGTTTATCTGCTTATTATGCTTCTCTTCTTATACCTTCTTTTGAATCTGCCCCCACACCCAGGCACTGATGCAATCCAAGCTGTTGATGAGGGGCCAGATGCGGGCCAAGCTGGAATACGTGAACGAGAGCGAGTGTGGTGCCCTCGAGGACCGGTGGCGCTCTCCCGAGTTCTACCGACAGGTCAAGCTCTTTGCCGAGAACTACTCGGACATGTAGGGGCCATATTTTGGCAGATCCTCTCCACCCCCCATACTTGGTTCTGACTAAGGTGAGGTGTGGTGTGGGGTACAGGAGAAGAAAGGATGGGGGTGAGATGATGGAGGGGTGGGGTAGAGTTGATCGTTGTGACTTGAGGTCTACTTCCAGAGCATACCCTGCTCTTACTCCAAACAGCTGCCCCCCAAGAGATGCTTCTGCCTCAATCTCACGTTGTGGTGCCGCTACACGTTTGGGGGGCACTTCTTTTGTGACAAATCATTTCAGTTTGTCCGCTGCTTGTGTTGATGATGCTGGAGTCTTCTGCGTGGTCGCAGAGTGGCAGCTTTGCCACCTGCAAACAGCAAGCCGCCAGACATGGAACCCCTCCAAAGTGTCTTCGACGATGATGATCATTTAACTCGCCTTCCTAATGGGACCTTGCCGTCCGAAAATATCGAGACTTTGCTGCAATCGCTTCGTGTTGTCTGCATGTTACCCACCCTTGGAAAAAAAAACACAAACCAAACAGCAAAGATTTAATGATGCCGTTGAGTGCTGTCATTTGTGTCATTGCTGTTGTTAGATTTGTCCTTTATGATGTTTGTGTAGATGAGCGTTTTGGCAGAAAACAAAACTGTCACCTTAATCATGCTGAACATACAGGATTGTTGTGTCAGTTATCAGCCATGGGGCTGGTCAGTCTGTACAGAGTCTATGCAGTTGAAGTCTTTCTGCTTTTCAACCGCAGACGTGAAGTTCTCCTATAATGTGCTCACTCAGGAAAGCAATGCCGTAGATTAGCCAGAGCAGAAGTGATGGTGTGGGTGGGGTGGGGGGAGGGGAGGGGAGGGTGGGGGGCAGTACAATAGTAAGGAATGGAACAAGTTTGAGGTGAATTTTAGACCAGGAAAAAACAGGTCGGTGACAGGAGTGGTAGGACAGTTAAAAGTAAATGTAGAAGTGGTAATAATAGAGTTAAAGAAAGACTGCATGATAATATTTTGGATGGCATCTATAAAATTGTGAGACAATAGTAATTTTAATATAATTATACAGTTAATAATTAATGATAATAATTTTGCCTGTGTGTAATCAGCTTTTATCAGTTTTATTGCACTGAAAAAGAAATTTATGAATGAGTTATTTGGGTTGCAACAAAGAAATTTGTGGTAGCTCATAGTTGGTTTACAATGACCATTGTGCTCTTTTCACGATCAAAACTTTTTTTTTTTTTTGCTCTAGGTGCTAAATGAAGTATTTTAATAAAAAAAACAAGGAAAGAGAGTGTGACAATTATACTTCATCTTCACCTTATATTTTTTACTTCTGTGCTACACTTTCGCTTGATTGTGATTTTTATTTTTTGTTTCTCTGTATTGTGGGTAAAGGAGGCACTATATGCTGATTGAGTTATTTACAGGGTAAATTGTTCCTATTTTGTATATTTTGCTTCATGTTTTCCTCAAGATGTCAGAATACGTTCGGAGGTTAATTGTATGTGACGTCTTTGGACATTTTGGCCTTGGATATTCGAATTTTGTATAATTAGCACAAACAGAAGAGAAGCATGTTTGAATGAGGGGCTGTAAGTGTATTCTGCTGTTTAAAATTAGCCACCCCAGTACAGATACTATGGAAATTTCCAAACCCAGTGACTGTTAAACTGCAAAGTAACGAGTAATATGTGTTTGCAAATTTTAATTATGAGATTTACATTTGAAATTTATTGCATGTCGTGAACATGACAAATGATGGAAATCAAGCAACAAAGTTGCAATTACAAATTCAGATAGGTTTTGAGTCATCCTTACTATGGCAATTAAGAAGATTTATTGATGTTTCAATGGTCCTAACTCTGTTAATGTTTGTCAAACTTTGCTACGGTGTTGGCCAGTATGTCTCCTGTTTTCCCCCCATCATGTTTTCATAAAATATGTTTCATCTATGGAGGCAAGTTCTATACAGTGCAAGGTTTACTGCTTTAAATTGAGCATGATATTATCTCCGACTCAAGCTTAACCCCCTCCATCTCTTCTTTGTTATGTAAAATTATATTGTAGAATGATATTATTTTCCTTCTACCCACTCCTATGGCATTAAAGCGCACAGACCTCCCAGCCACTCTGACTTTTGTCTACAGTATGTATGCCAAAGTCTTCAAAGTTTGTTTTCCACAAAGACACGGCAATGCGCACCAATGCAAAATGTGGTATTATGGCAAATTTTGAATTAAAATACTTCTTAATTTTTGCTCAGATAGGTTGGGAGGTCCAGGGCACATTATTGGAAGTGCATTATAGTCTTGGTCATCAGCTAAGATTGCCAAGTTGACCACGCAACTGGAAAATTCTTGCTTAATGCTACCACTAGATTGGCAATTATCTTTTGTCTAATATCCTCTATATGCATTTCATTTTGGATGCTTGCTCCATGACTGATAGTTAAGCGTAGTTAAAGTGCGAATGTATGGAACCATGTGACTTATCCATCTCCAATGAAAAATGAAATAAGTTGAGCAATATTCATCGCTGCATTATCAGCAATTCCTTTTCAGAAACAACATCAAAGCAGAAATGAAATGAAAACAAGATTGGAAAAGGGGGGGGGGGGAAGAGAAAATCTGCTCAGGAATCAAGAATTTAAATCCACTGGACAGCTAGCCAGTCTAGTCTTCTCCTGTTGCAAGATGTGTTGGGATTTTGAAGGCTGTGAAGTGCGCCATTTTCTTGCCAGGATTTCGCCCTGCTGTGTTGAGTGCAGTGCGTATGAGAGAGGCAAGGAGCATAATGTACACATTCTTCATGCAACCTTTTGCCAGTTTGACTCACTTTGATTGACTTTAGTTTCTTGTCTTTTTTTCATTTATGAATTAATTTAGAGTAAAGTAGATGAGGATATTTGAGTGAGAGATTTCTGCAAAACTAAGAGATGGAAATTCATTTTTCTCCTTTGCATCTTGTCCTTTCATTGAACAGCTGTTGTGGCTAAATGTTAAGCCCAATTAAGCAAACAAAACACATACACACACACACACAGGATTAGCAGAGATGCCAGCCATTCATTTTTTGCAGTATTGTACTGTATTGGCCAAAAATAATGCAGTTTTTATGGAAAATACTGTCCCCCCCCCCCATAGTATTACTACACACATGTATTGCAAGAAAGTTTAAGATATTGTTTTCCACTCAAAATATACCTTTTCAGCCCTCAGAATATTTCAATGCTATTTACAAGGTTGGCATTCCTGGACTAGATTCTTACAATTGAAAGGTGAAAATTTTTATTTCTTCCTACTCTTGGAATGGGCGAGGCAAATGTGTGAAGTGTGACTTTAATGTTGAATTCTGCATATAAAATGTTAACAAGCCATTTAGTCTATGTGAAATTTGTTGTGAACATTAACACATTTATAATTTTCTATATCTTTGTCATTGATCCATGTTCCTGAAGGAAATGGATGATAGCTAACAAAGGCTAATCTCAAGAGCAAGTAGTGCGAAGGACCCATCATTTGATTCTGCAAACTTAATGGCAGAAGCTCTTCAGTTAGCCTGCATACTAAGGTACTCGGACATGTTAATACTTTTTAAGGATTAGTGTGTTATTTTTGGAAAGTTTTCTTATCAAATTGTGGTGATGACAGTCACTCCAGCGTGCCGAGAAAGTATTTAAAAGAGAAAGAAAGAAAGGGTAACATATAGCAACATTTTGTACTGCAAAATCAATTGAAAAATCATGATCAGCAATCAACGCTTGAAATGAGCTGTACCGAAGCATGCAACAAATATCATGTAGTGTGAGGAAGAAAAGCAAAAATTTCAGTGGAAGAATGTCATTATGTGGCCATGGTTGTTGCACCAGAGGAAATTTGATAGTAAGGAGTATAATGCTGTGATGTGCAACACTCTCTTCTAATTATGATGATTTGTGTATCAGAGGATTGGGATTTACCACAAATGTGGATTCAGTGAATACAAAAATATTGGTTGAACAGTATCTGAGAGGTGTGAGGAAAATCAGACCATCCAAGTTTTTAGAGTTACACTATGTGCCATATTGCTGTATGGGGAGGCTACATAGTGGGGTGGCTTAGTGACAAATATATTGATAATCGTGACACGCCGGACAAAAGTGTAATTTTTTCCTCAGACATTTGTATATATATGAGGATCAAAATTAGGGGGTGCTCCAAGAAATCCGCTAACAGAAAAAATGAGAAAATGCCCTTAATTTGTACATAACAATAATGTCTGAATTCAAAGACTATACACAGAGCATTCGCCAGGTTTCTGTACAATGCAATGCAATGTACACGGTTGCTAGTCTTAAAATTCAGACCCATAATACGACATATTATGTGCATGTTTACAGTAATGCACCATTTTTACTGGTTTTCCTATGGTAACAGGTGGTTAGTCTGTGTTGCAGACCTGAGGGAGGTGTGTTGGAATAGTCCAGTTTTCTTAAGCACCTTTTCATTAAATAATTTGATATAATTTCTGGTAAATGATTTTTTTAGTACTGTCTACCTCCTGTAGAGAAATGGCAAAGAGTGACATGTGACTCTGGCTCAGATAATTTAAATCTTGGGCAATGACTGAGCCAGGTGTAGGACTATGTCACAGCTCATTTTTTTCTCCCAGAACTACTAGTTTACCAGTAGAAGAGCTGCATATCCCATTGAGAACTTAAGGTTTTGGGTATTGCCCTACATACTTCCTAACAAATTTAACCCGTTTCCCCCAAGATTGTGTGAATTCCATAGGTTTAGCGCAGGGATTACCTGGTTCCAGTAAGCAATTTTTATAGTCTGCACTTCCCCTCTCTATATGTTTCTTATTTCTTATGGGGGGGGGGGGGGGTATTCAAATGTTTAAAAAGGTTAAAAGTTTGTTTTCATAGATGAAGTTGAATTTAGACAATTTGAATATTTTTAAAAATATATTGATATTTGTAATTTCACTCATAAAGACTTAAAGCGGTTTGAATATTTTTGGTCTGATAGCTATGTATAGACATGTTATTAAAAAGTAAAAGCAATGTTTGATTGGTTCACATTATCCAAAGAGGGTGGGATGTAGTTGGCTGGTGAACAAAGTCTATGGGGAAGTTTAAAAAGTTGATAGAAATAAAACAAAATCGGCTTAGAGCAGAATCTAAATCACAATATAATATGACAAAATTCCCGACCCCAAAGGCGGTTGATTCTATGATGCTTTATGTCAAAATACATTTCACCCAAAATACATGTGATTGATAGGAGGAAAAAGTATAGTACATTAAAAACAATATAGTTAACTAACCCCATTAGTCCAGCAGCATAATGAAATGATTGTTAAAGGGAAGATAAATCCCAAGAACAATGTGGATTGAGTGAAAGCAGCAACATTAGTAGAACACATCAGTGAAAGTTTGAAGAAAATCGGACAATCGATGCAAAAGTTATGAATTTTTAAAGTTTTGGTGTTGGAACCGCTGGATGAGGAGACTACTAGAGGTTATGACGTATGAGTGGACTACAATATCAAGAAAATAAAAAGAAAATACTACAAAAATCCATTTTTCATGAAAATTACAAATTCCATCAACTTGATATTGACATATGTTAAGGGTAGCAATTATTCCCCCTGCTTTCTGAAAGCGGTTGGTCCACTGCTCTTTCATAATTCTAGAAAAGTGAATTTTTGTTGAATATCCTTTATATTTTCTTTGTATTGTTGTCCACTCATACGTCATATCCTTTAGTAGTCTCCTCATCCAGCGGTTCCAACACCAAAACTTTAACAATTCATAACTTTTGAATCGATTGTCCGATTTTTCTCAAACTTTCACTGATGTGTTCTACTAATGTTGCTGCTTTCACTCAATCCACATTGCTCTTTGGGTTTACCTTCCCTTTAAGTTTTATCGCCTTGTCAATTGAGGATGATGTTACATAATGACAACTATCAAAGTCAGCTAGATCTACTAGTATATCAAGAAACCAAAAAGAAGGGGTGGGGTGGGGAGAGAAGAATGAAGTAAGTTATTAGTATCTGTAGTTTTGGTTTTCAGTATATTCATTTTAATTTCCTTAATTTCCGTTGGGTCATCATGGATTGGAGCATTTGTGTACTAGTAATCTGCCAGGAACAAACACAAGAAAAACTTCAAGGTCCTATATATACACTTTTGGGAGAGTGACTTGAAAAAAATGTTCAGGATATCACATTTTATGCATAATAGGTGTAGGTCTGGGGGCATTTCATGAAGCATTTTGTCCGACAAGTTGTCGGACAAATTTGCTCTCTGCCAATCAGATGCAAGGATTTCTGTAGTTTGTAACAGTTTGTCAGAAAAAAATATCTGACCAAACTGCTTCATGAAATGCCCCCCTGTTGTATCACAAGACATCCTACCATATACAGTTTTTGCAATCAAAGTAAACATATAAAGAGATATCAGTATTTTTCTCCTTAAAGCATAAATGCGGACGGTTTAGTCTGGAAACATGTTATCATAGAAATATTGTTCACATTTTGTGTTATTAACAATACTTAACATTGATTATACAGATTCATTTTTTACAGAGGTTCTTTCTATCCGTAATAATTTTCAAGCACTAATTTGGGGTTTTGCCTTTAATTATCCACAAAAAGGAGGACTCAATGCATAAAAGGTGTATGCTTTATTTTTGGAAAATGTTGAGGAGATCAGGAAAATTATATATATTGATGTAGATTTTGGACCTGAAGGAGCAGTTGAAGCATTTTTAAGAAACAATGCCTTGTGGCATCGTTCTTATCATCAAAAATTAATAATGACAAACTCAAATGAAAATTGGAGGGGGGGGGGGGAGAAAAGACGAACATTATGACATGCGACAGCTTGGTAAAGATTAAACGCTAAAATAGACAATGCAGCCTCTTTTCTCAGTTCATGCTTATCCAGAGTGTGTGCTTTCTTTCCAGTACCAGTATTATTATTTAGATAGGTTAGGGGAATCCCTTTGAATTGTGTGATACATCATTTTAAAGCTTACAGTCTGCTCTTTCAGAATCTGTCCTTAAAGGACAAGTCCACCTTCATGCACACGTGGATTCAGTGAATACAACAATATTAGTAGGACACATCACAGAAAGCTTGGAAAAAATCGTACAATCCGTTCAAAAGTTATGATTTTTTAAGATATCTGCACAGTCGCGGCTGGATGAAAAGACTACCACAGTGTATGATGTCAAATGCGCTCATTCTAAGGAAAATAGAATGAGAATTTCACAAAACCATACTTTTTGAATAAAGTTCACATAGTTTCTTTGACTTGCTACTGACGTATGTTAAGGGTAATATTGTTCCCCCTGCCTTCTGAAAGAGAAGTCGAGTATCCTTTTGTAAGCGAAAATAATTTATGTTGAATTGTCTTTATTCATTCTTTATATCATTGTACACATGTGACATTACAAGGTACAGTAGTCTTCTCATCCAGCCTCGACTGCATGAGCAGAAACTTCAAAAATTCATAACTTTAGAACGGACTGTCCAATTTTCCTCAAACTCTCACTGATGTGTTCTACTACTGTTGCTGCATTCACTCAACCCACATGCTATAAAGGTGACAAATCTTTGTCTGGCGACTTTTTTGTTGATCAATTACACCAACCCTGATGGAAATCTCTTCAAATTCATAAGTTCTGAGTTCTCCTTTAAGTTTAACCAAAATCTATATATATGTAGTTGCCATGGCAACATACCACTTAACACTAATGAAAAGTATTTCAAACCTCTATACATCCCGTCGATCAGTTGTACCTATTCAAATGGAATCTCTTCCAAACTGGAAAATAGCCTCCTGTAACTAACTTCAATTAAAAACCCTAGTTTTGGGTTGCCATGGCAACGCACAAATCAACAATTATATTTGACCCCTGGTTTATATTCTTGGTACCTTCTATACAACGTTCATATCAAATTTTGTGAAAATTGAATCTTCCTACCTGGAGAAATTAACAAAAACATGATTTTTAGAAAAATTTCATTGACCTTTGACCTTTGACCTTTGGAAAATTCACTCCAAATTCAATCAAAATATTTTACTTGTTCTCAATATTCTTCCTGCCAAGTTTTATCCAGATTGGATATTCCTGACCTGAGAAATAGCCAAAAAACCTATTTCACAAATAAAGGTCATTGACCTTTGACCTCTGACCTCCTTCCCAGCATCAATTTTCTTGGAGCACCCTATTTTTTGAGAAGGTACATCATGAAGTACCTTTGGTGAAAAAATCATGCTTTTGTCCGCCGTGTCACGATAATTTCACTAAGCCACCCCACTAACAGCAGTTAGCAATGTCCTAGTAGTGAAATCTACAAAGAAAGCACAAAAAGAATTCCATATATTTTCAGTTTTGTAGCATATTGAAAGAGCACTGTTATCTTTGACATATGCAGTGATGCCAAGTTCAAAAAATTTTTTATGAGTGAGATTTTCATGACTCGGCGTCGTGGCGCTCATGAATTAGGGGGTTACCTCACATTGATATATTCTGGATAAATTTCCATCTAACAAGATTGGCAATCAGTATGTAACCCATTGCAACAGTTACAGCTGTCTGGTTAAGTTCTATTTAGATTACTCAGACCTTTGTGTCAGTGGTCTCCTTCATGTCTTTTTTTTTTTTTTTTAAGTTTTAAATGCCTCTGCCACCAAGTGTTGCAGGAGGCATTCTGTTTTTGGGTTGTATGTCTGTCCTTTAGTCTGTCCATAATCAGTTTTGTGAATGACGCAATTAATGAACCATTTCAGGTATCCAGATGAAACTAGTCATATATATATTTGTGTGAGTAAACAAAGCGAAGCCTTGTGAGCACACATGCACATGGTCAAACGTTATATGTCAAGGTCAAATTCTAACATTTCACTATTTTCCCACATATTTATGTATGTGTATGTCTGTCCTTAGCTAGTCCATAACTGATTTTGTGGACGACGTAATTAAACCGTTTGAGGTATCCAAGTGAAACTAGGAATATGTAGAATATGTGTGAGTAGACAAAGCTGAGCCTTGTGGGCACACAAGGTCAAAGGTCATAGATCAAGGTCAAATTCTAAAATTTCAATATCCCCCCCCCCTGTATTTCTGCAATCATTTACATTACAATGTACACATACATATATTACTAGATCAAGATTTTGTAGAAAACGTTTTGGGGCATTGGGTTAAAGGTCAAGATAAAGATTCTAGAATTTCTCTTTTTTTCCCCTCCATATCCCCGAAGTGACTTTAGGCATCTTCATGAAGCTTAGCACATGGCAATGATGCTCTGAGAAAGTTTTGGGTCATGGAGTCAAAGGTTAGGTTAACATGCTAGGATTACGCTACTTATCGATGAAATTATACTATTTTCTCCATGCTTTTTTAAATGTATACACTCAATAGAAATTAGTGTATACATGCATGATTCTGTAAGGAAAAGCTTTGAGCTATGGGGCCAAAGGTCAAGTGAAAATAGTTCAAAGTATTGTCATGAAAATTATCTACTGTATACGCCGAATATTTCGCGAGGTTTTTATTTTCGCGAATTTCGCAAGTCAGCTGCTATTCGCGAAATTTAAGACACGCGAAAATATTGAATCTAAAGCCGATATGAATGTGACGCACGTGTATACATTTCTCCATTAGGTACAGGACTCCACGATCGCGAATTTAACCACTCGCGAAATTGTTGGGAAGTCCTGATTCGCGAAAATTTAGACTCGCGAAATATATGGCGTATACAGAATTCAGGTTACCAAATAGAGACTATTTGCCAGTCATTGAAACTGTTGTCTCACATTGGCAAGGTGGTCTGTAGATGTATGGAGAGAATTATGGGATATAGTGGAGGCACACCAATTGCCTAAGTGACATTTCTAGTTTAGATGGGGAACACATCTTCATTCGCATTCAGATAGAACGAGTGTGTGCTATCTTATTATATTGTGTGAAACTACATTTGAGGTTTGAAGTCTTCCAATATCACATGAACAGTAGTTGGCATGAATGGTAAAAAGAAGACAAAAAAAAAGGACCCCATTCCACAAAGTTAATGGTCCTGTTTACCTTTGGAAGCAGTGATTTGAAAAATTTTCAAAATATCACATTTGATGCATATGTGTAGGTCAGCTGTGTCACAAAACATGCCACCATATACAATTTTCGCAATAAAACCTTAAAAAAATTAGATATCACTATTTTTCGTAAGAAACTATAACTGTAGACAGTTTAGTCTGGAAACATTCTTATTATAACTATTGTTCACATTTTGTACATTTAACAATACTTAACATCCATTATACTGGTTCAAATTTTTACATTGGTTGTTTCTATCTCTAAATCACATTTTAGAACTATTTTGAAGCACTAATGCTGGGTTTTTGTTTCATCTGCAAATGGTAAATTATGCCTTTAAGTGGGTATCTCATTGGTTTGGAGACTATTTGATGACCTGGGGCCCCATTTCATAAAATGTTGATATGATAGCAACTCTTGCCGGAATGGCAGTTGTCATGGTAATAACAAGAATCCAGCTTCCTGAGTGGCTGTTGCTATTAGAAGTTGCCATTCCGGCAAGAGTTGCTATCCTGACATCTTTCATGAAATGGGGCCCTGGTGGTGGCACGAGTCTCACTGGTCGCAGAGTTCAATTCTTTTTAAAAAATTTTGGAGACTTTTTCCAGTCTCTAGCTGGTCGTGGAGTCGACTCATTCCTGAGTTGCGGCCATGTCACAGAGTCTGCAAGGTCGCTGAGACTTCTCCGCGACCTTGTGGAGACCCATTGGTGACCTACCGGAGACTTCGCAGCGACTTTCGGGCAAATAAGTTGGCATTATATTTGGAGGTGTTTTGGTCGTTGCCCTGGAGTCGCCTTCTTGGTGAAAGCGCAAGCCATTTCTTGGTCTTCAGAATCACACAAGTCGCAGCAGTCATAGCAAAGTCTTCTCTCGTGAGATAGGTCCTTTACCAGTGAGATAGGCCCTTTACTGGTAGTTTTGTGTCAAATGGGGCCTTGCTTTCTGTATGTATTTAGTGGCCCAAAGGACACCAGTGGAAAAGGTCCATGTATACTTGAAAATTTCTGCCATTAGTGTGACAGGGCATCCACTAAATGCAATCCTTCAGAGAGAGAGAGAGAAAAAAAAAATGGGTAATGGGCCATGAAAATGTGTTATGGATTTGTCAGCCCATCCCCAATCACTACAAACTGTCTAAGACTGAATGGTGTTGCTCGACCAAAGAAATGTATTTAAATCAGGCACAGAGCTCAAAACTATCAGTGAGGGACAATTGATGTGACATAAGAAGGAAAAATGCACAAACCAGTGAAAAATATTGTGATTTTATATGCATTCTCAACATCTTTAAAAGATGTAGGTATGATATATCACTGACAGGTATTTCTGTTCTTCATTTTTTATTTTTCATTCCCATGGTGTGTTGATACTCTTGTGTGACATAATAATCAATCATGCACTTACTCAGCAGTTGTTGACGTCATTGTGATTGTTTTATTCTAATTTCTTTCTTCTTCTTTTTTTTTTTGGGGGGGGGGGGAGGATGTGGAATAAAAGTGTGCAAATCTATGGTTAGACAATAACAAGATGTGACAAAAATGGCATGGATGCTGAAAACTTTCCTACTCCTTACTTTCCTTTCTAAGAGCTTTCAACCAGCTTTCAACCAGATGTCAAAAAGTGAGAATGTGTTCTTGGTGTGATGTGATACTTTAAATCAATAGCTCCAGCTCTTCAAGGAGGATGTGTGATCTACTCATTTTGTTTGTTGTTGTTTTGTCATGTGTGCATCCTGTACAAGATTTTGTTTGTTTGTCAGGCTCTTGAGATTTCTGTATCATGGTGGAGTCTTTATAGAGCAGGTAACCACTTACAGAAAGTAAATGTATGAGGTTACATGTTTTTCCAAAAAAGTATTTTCATTTTCATATTTTGGGTAATAAACATCTATTTTTTTTTTAAATATATATACTGATATTATCATTGTCACTGTATACATGGAGAAAGTAATAGCTCAGATAGTATTGAAAGCATAGGAAATTTCTGGGTACCATGCTTGATACAGGCCATTTTCCTTTATTTTTGGTTTGTTTTTCATGGGTAGGAATGGTCCCAGTCCTTTACTGTGTTTGCACTGTGAGGGCAGGGAGGTGGAAAGAATATGAAAAGTTGTTGGTTGTTGAAGCTGTTGAAGTAATGATATCAACTAAATACCAGTAGAACTGAAAATATTGATGGCCTACAGTGTAGCTTGTCCTACACAGTGGCACACTGTGATTTGGAAATGGTGTTCTAGAGGTTGAGGGATGCAATGCACTGCTTTAGAGCTAGAAAATATTTTTGCAAAAATGTCATGATTCAAACTGCAAACAAGATGTTATGTCACATTTTAGATGTTACATTCTGAGTTCAATAATGAAGTTGTCACCAGGAAAATGAAATTTGTCATAGAGTATTTTGCTTTTGTTTGGTCACAGCTATATGTAGGTACCCTTGTGCTTATGGAGGTACATGGAGAGAATATGGAATATTCAAATTATGTGTATATGTAGAGTCTTTGAAATCACGACATAGAAAACACACACAAACAGAATCTTGCTGACACACACATACACACATACTCTTGCAGTTACATTTAGCAAAATGTCCTCGTCTTCCAGAATGTCAAGATTGTTCCACTAGAGTACATCTACAAGAACCAGTGCAGAGATCACTAGATTCATTCACATTGTGATATATGTCACATAGATTAGTCACTCTCCTTAAAAACCTGTGTGTCATGTGTGAAAACCACCACCAAAAAAAAAAAAAAAAAAAATTACCAGGTTATCCGTGTGCAAAGAAACCCTGTCAAAACAAGGTTGCCAGGGCTGCAGATTTTACCTCGCTATACCTGGTACCTCCTCATAAACATATTGTAGAAGTGGAAATTTTTCTGCATTTTGCACAGCCAGAGACTAGCGCAAAAATAAAAGCATGCAAATATTTTTGCTTGCCATATGTTCCAGTAGTTGTCTTGCTTCTGCAGGGTTAAAATTAGGCGAAACTCATCTTACTAAACCGGGGCATGAAATATTACTCATGCGAAAATTTCCACTTTTACAGTACTTAAAGAGAGACAAGTTAATAGATACAGTAATGGAAAATTTGGACCACCAAATTCAGCTACATGTATTTAAATGGTGGAACCTTGTATTAAAAGCGAGCATGTAGTAACAAAGCTTCCCTGGTCTACACACACTAATTCACACGTGGCAATATATTATGATGCTGTCTCAGAGGTTACCTACAGAACCCCATGAACTTTCCGGTAAGTGTATGTTAGCTTTCAAGAGCCTCGTTGCATTGAATTTTTCAGTTTTGGATAGATAGTGTATTAAAAAAACAACCAAAGACAGCAGTTGATGTTATGTAGCTCGAGACCAAATTGAGGTACAATTTGTATTACAATTTTTACAATTGTTAATTTGCATTTTCAGTTGGTCACAATGCGATGGCCCACACTAGTTTGTTATACACCATACTGGAATTCATATTGTAGACAGTAATCGGTGCATATGTTTTCATTTTGGCATTTAAAATCGGAATGATTACTGTAAAAGGAGGAATGTTCACATGCATTTTAATTTCGCGAGAGCCAAGATTGGCGAAATTAAAATGCATGTGAAAGTTCTTGTCGCAACTGTATGCATTGAATGTTAGAGGCAATGCGCGAAAATTTCTTGAGGCGAAAAAGGCCATCGGCTCCAATTTGTGAAAATTTCATGCAGCAAAAATACAATATTGTATTGTGTTTTACAGTATCATTGCATGTTGACATCGGCACAATGGTTGTCTTGCCAAAGGTAAAGCTTGAAAAATTCCTGTCGCCAATGCATGGTGCAACTGTGGGTTTGGTTAGAACTGCTGGTGTTATCCAGAATCTGTGTGAATGTATGCAGTGGAAAGCAGTCCTTGTATGTATGAGGGATATTTCTTGTTTCATTTCCTCGAAACAGTTGCCCAATCTATCTACTTTCTTTGTGCTGTATGCTAGACTCATCATTCAATGTATTTCCTAATCAGATATTGTAGCTTTACGTTTGGAGTTTCCACTTACGTCAAGAACTCGCAAATCTGACGAAATAAATGGCAAGGAGATTTGTATAACGTGTAATTGTATCAGACAATGAAGAATACAGAGAGAATTGGAGAGAGTATTGATTGATGAACTTTGTTGTGATAGTTTTTTTCTGTTGCTTTGTTGAGAATCCATATATTGAGGTATGCATGTATATACAAAGACATAGCACATTATTTATTTAAAAAGTCTGAATGTTGCATCATAGAATTTGGTTTGTAGCGAGAACATCGTACGTCCAGGGCCCCCCTCTTACTGTGCTGGGCGGCCGTAATGCATACGGTGCACTGGAGAGATTGAACTGTATGTGTGAATGCACACTACTAGGTTTTACCAGTAGTAAGAAGTAGCATTCTAGTTTATGTAATATGGAATGTCATTTTATATAGAAATATTGTGGAGCAGAGGTTTTTTTTTTTTCCCCCCTCTCCATTCCACATGAGTAAATATTGATATTTTAAATGCTAACATTTTGTCGGTGTATATAGCAGACTTTACGTTCTGCATTATTGTATTTCAATGTTTACAAGCAAACACCACAGAGAAGAGGGAGAGAAGATTGAGACTGAACATGAAAAATTTGTGAAGAAAAAGCAAAAGTTTTGTAAATAAATTTATTTCACTGTTGTGTAGACATTGGTTTCAATAGCTGTGTGGTTTTTATGCCTCTGCCAACGAAGTGGCCGGAGGCATTATTGATTGATGCATTCCTTGTTGTCAGTGGCATGTGACATTTTTGAAGTACATGTATGGTGTGATGTGAAAGTGTGCTTAAGAATGCTATGAAATATGGAAAGCTGTCCTTTTTTACGAGTTCATCCATCTCTCTGCATGAAAATTGAAGACTACAGTGGGCTCTTGTAACAAACTCCCTGTAACATTTACCAGTGAAATAACTTTGTCACATTGAAGGTTTATTAGTGGAAAAGTTGAGCAAAGAAAATGGGATTCCATCGGGATGCGTTTGTTACATTTAAGGTTTGTTACATGTGGGTTCAATCAGTTTCATGGTTCTAATCAAGAGCTTGTTCGCTATGTTCTTAATATTTCAGGTGTACTGTATATGATCAGAGTGTAGAGAGCACGCTAAATCCTTGTCTCAGAAATCTTTCTCTCTCCTGCATCTTCATAAAGAATTTTCCAAGCCAGACAAGTAACGGGTAGTTGCCCTTTTGTAGTAGCCCAGTTCACTTACTGTTGCCTACATCTTGTTCTTCCAAATCACTGCTATGTTCAGTTTACAAACTTTTTTTTTTTCATTTGTTTGTTAGGAAATTGCATTGAGAGAGAAACTGGTACATCAATTTTGTAACTAAATTTAGCCCACAGACTTTACTTATTAATTTGTGTTTACAGGGACATGGGCCACATAGTAAGCCAGACTGGACATGGGTCTCTCCCAACTTTATGGCTAAACCAAACTGCCTCAAGATATTATTTCTTAAAGACCCAGTAGTGTGGGGAAACACTGTACCATGAAGTGGGAAGGCTGGCCCGAGTCGAATATGTTAACGAATCCCCATAACGATTGCATACAGCTTTATCACTGTTCTCTATGCAAGTACACACAGCTGTAGAATCTCGACTTGGGTCGACCGTCACCGATGAGCGTATGCTTTGATGCACATACATGTACAGTGCATTCCTGTTATTACAGAGTCCTCGGAACCAGCAATTTTGTTTCATTTTATTGACATTTTGTTATAGCTGAACAGGAAATTACATGAAGATATATAGATGATAATTTCAGAACCTGAATTTTTGCTTTATTGTAACAAGAATTTCTTTATAATCGTGTTTGGTAAAACGGGAGTGCACTGTATACACTGATGGGTGCTATTCATGGTTTTCGAATGTACCCCGTTGGACAGAAAATGAAGATACCGTAGTTCAATCAGGCTACCCATGTCCTATAACCCCACGCTACCCGGGCCCTGTTTCATTATTATCTGCAAATCTCAACTTTAGCTATTGAAATTAACAATGATTAGGAAACCCACTTGGCTTGCCATATTCCAGACATTCATAAAGTCGTGCATAACTTCACGAACAGCTTTTTGTAACGGGGCCCTGCCATGTCTTTAAATCCTTTACAAAGGAATACTGCAGCAATTTGCAGTTGAATCAAACATCACCTTAAAGGGATTGTACAGTATTGGTGGAGATGAGAATTAGGCTTTTAACTTTTTGCGAGATACCATGAAAACACTTATATGATATAGTACAGAGCATACCATTTTAAGAGGAATTCAAAGTTTATTTGATGAAAATCGGGTTTGGAATGACTGAAGCATCCAAAAAACAAAGTAAAACTAGAAATGTCGCTACGGCGACTGATGCCTCCGCCATAATGCATGATTCTCCCAATAGATGTATAGTACAATGTCTTGACAATGTGTGATGACAGTTTCACATAACTGGCAAAATATCGAAATAACAGGTTTGTCAGAAATATCTTGAATGTTCACTTTTCACGAACTGGGTTTGCTATAATTGTCTATTAAAGAGTGCAGGTACACATATTTGGGGAATTGAAAATTTTTACTTGACTTCTGACAGACCTTATTATAAGTTTATGCATTGAGTATAATTTTCAAGGTATGAAGAAAGAGTGTAATCACAGTACAAAATATTTTTTTTCATTTAAACCTGACCTTTGACCCTTAACCTTTGACCTTTGACCTTCTGGCTGGAAATTTCCAAGAGAATCTCCATCAAGTAATACATGTACATATTTTAAACACTTTTAAAACTAATAATGCAATCATTGCATATACTAGTATACATGTATGAGGGAAATACAGTAGTAACATTTTGAGGAGTTGACCTTGACCTTTGAACCCCTGACTATTGACCCATGACCCCTAAATTCCCTAGATAATCCCTGCCAGTCAGTACATGCATATGTACCATGTTCCATGAAGATACATTGAACCATTTGCGAGAAAAGTGATATTGCAACATTTTCACCTAACCTTTGACCTTTTGACCTTTGACCTTATGACATGAAACTCTCTCTGGAGAATCCTTACGCAGTAGTACATGTCTACACTAAGTTTCAAGAAAATAACTGCGGGCATTGCATAGATATGGGGGAAATAGCAACATTTTTAGCATTTGACCTTGACCTTTTGACCTTTGACCTCTTGTCAATGTCACTAGAATCTACTCAACTAATTGTCCCATCATACATCATCCTTGGACCAAGTTTGGTGAAAGCTGCTTCATCCAGTTTTGAGTTATCACATAAACAGATAAATTTTAGGATTTGACCTTGATCTTTGACCTTTGACCTCTGTCCGATTTCACTGAAAAACTAATCAAGTAATTGTCCCATCATACATCATCATCCAACAAAGTTTGGTGAAATTTGCTCCATACAGTCTTGAGTTATCGCGTAAACAGATACAATTTCATGATTTGACCTTGACCTTTGACCTTTGACCTTTAGCCGATTTCACCCAAAATCTTATCAAATCGTTGCCCCATCATACTTCATACTTGGACCAAGTTTGGTAAAATTCCAGTAAATAATACTCAAGTTATCGCGTAAACGAAAGCGGACGGACGTACGGACGTACGGACGTACGTACGGACGTACGTACGGACGGACGGACAACCCGAAAACATAATGCCTCCGGCACCACTTCGTGGCGGAGGCATAACAAAGCGATCGTAATAAAGTGTGGGTCCCACACTTTATTAGAATCGCTCTTTTTTGGATGTCTCAGCCATTTCAAAACCAATTTTCATCAAATAAATGTTAAATTCCTCATAGAATTACATGCTCTTTCATATTTCATAAGAGGTTTCTCATTATCTCACAAAAAAATGTTAGAAACCTGATATTATGTCTCAGCCAAAACTATACGATCCCTCTAAGATTAGTTCACAGCTTTGCTCCTCCATGAAGAACATTTGACTTTGTAACCAAACCCCTACAATTAATCACCAGGGGGGTGTCTTATAAAGCTGTTCTTGAAGTTAGGAACGACTTAAGAATGACTGGTGATCCTTTCTTGTGCTGAATTACGGAAATTCTGATAAGTATAGCACATCAAAACTGATCACCAGTCATTCTTAAGTCGTTCGTAACTTTAAGAACAGCTTGAAGAAACACCCCCAGGTTCAACAGCCTCAAAGCAGCCATGCTCTCAAATTCATCCTCAGCACACATACAGTTCAAGTCCCATACTGTAAAAGTAAAAATTTTCATGGTGTTGAAATTTTTGCGCATTTCGCGCAACCAGAAGCTAGCACAAAAATGAAAGCACACAAATATTTTTGCTAGCCATATGTTCCAATAGTTGTCTTGATTTCGCAGAATTAAAAACACAGGAAAATCTTCTTACCCAGCCGAGCGTGAAAATATCCACTTTTAAAGTACTTTACAGGATTTGCCTTGAATATCTAGCCATTATCAGAGAACAAATTCAAACATCTTCAAACCAATTTTGTTACCATGACAATTTACCAGTCCTTAAATCTGGCTATAATCCTAAACATATCTGCCAGGACTTTCTTCAAATTTCCTTTTTGATTGATACTGTGCGCTTCATTTACATATTTAAACTTAGGAAATTACGATGACAGTAAAGGAAGTTAAAAACACTTACTTACATGTCATTAGGGTGGAGTTTTCTCCCATCCAGAGTTTCAACAGTATTTGAGGGCACACTCAGGGAAATTTATTTCCAAACAGACCCAACTGGACCAAACAATGCACATACATTTTTGTAGTTGTGGACTCCTTTATTTTAGTCCTGCATTTATTGGCCATTCAATACAGATAAATACTGAAATTCCACAACTGAACTGTTATAGAGCATGTGACATGTCTTTAAAACTGAGAGATTGACACATGTAAAACCATTTATGATATAAGCCTAAATCAACAGCCAAGTCTTTCGGCACAAACCAAATGAAAACGAGTCGTCTACTTGAGCCGAATTAATACTGCCATCTAGCCTTTCCAGTTTCTAATAGTCTTGGTGCACATATGACATTGGTTCCACAAACTAAATGACATGTGGCCCCATATTCTTTGTATGTTAAAAACAGCCACCATTAGAGGGAAAAGTCATATCATACCCTCTATAAATATTCATAAATAAAGTTACATAGTCTATAGCAACGCCATCCTCAACCTGCTCAGAAATTTCTTTCACAAACAGAATGGACCACTTTGACCTAGGATTAAGGACAATGGAAAAAAACCCTAATATCAGAAAGTGGATTGAAAATCTTACTTAAAAAAGATGATAGGTGAGAAATATATCTACAGGTGCTACTCTCATGATTGGACATCCCAGTATTGATCAGCGGCTGAAGTGCAAACAAACCCATGGCCATGATCACTGTGTTTGTTGTTAAGATGAAATTGTCTACTCTTCTTCCATACTTGGTTTTGAAGTTCCATAAAATTTTCAAATATGGTCAATCTTAATTAACAATTCTGATAGCCTCAAGAAATATTATTGACAAATTATGGAAAGAATGTACATCAAGGATTCTAAATGTCAATGCCAAACTGTTGTCTACATCACCACATAGATTCGTACACTGCATGCTTATTGTGCATGCAAAGCATTCACGCTCAAGTTCCCTACTTATACTGTGGGTACAGTATTGAGACATAATGGAAGTGACGTGTACCTGACTATGAGGAAATATCTGTAGGTAATAATAACACTGATATCCCCCCCCCCCCCCCCACATTGTCATACAGAAAAAGATACAATGAGGCAGAGTTGAATATTGAGTTGAACTTGAAGTCCCATTAACATACTGACAAATGAAGTGGCTTGCTATAACGGTTTGTATTACAAGAAACAAATGAGGTTGCAACATCCTGAGCAAAGAGACATATTGGACACAGAACTCTGAATGTATGATGCTAACATGGCTCACTATACTGCTATAGGTGCATGTAAGCACTGAGAAAGATGCATATAAGATATACAGGCTGAGGCTTGTATCACAAACACTGATTATAGTGAGATCTTTCATGGTGGAATACTCATTGTTTCCCTTAACTTGCTTTCTTGTTTTGCTCGGGTGGGGGATGATCAACTTCCCAATACATGTATTGTGACTGTTTGTAGTCCTACATGTGTATATCTACGTAGCATCCTGTGGGCACTCGTTTTGAAAAGATTTCTTCATAACAAGAACATATTTGTGGTCCTGTACATCTCAAACTGGGATTTGTCCATCTTTAAAAAAAGGAACAATTTATCTAGCAGTAATATGCCATGTATTACATTCATGTTGCCGTGATAAAACAATGAAAAAATAAAACAGGAAAAAATAAAACAGAAAAAACAATCAAGGTGCATTCTCTTCCTGTTATGTAAATGACAAAACATTTCTCAGTATGAAATGAGTGGTTACATAATCAAACTGACTGAATACTTGTCATGTTGATGTGAAGCAGGTTAACACTCTTAAAACAAACCAAGCATCATCTACTGATGTCCAATAAGGAACAGAAATTGCTTGCCTTATTCCTTACATATAAAATCTCTTGTGGATCATTAATATATCATTTTGAAAAACAATATCACCCCCTCCTAAAAACAAAAAAAACAAAAACAATTCAGCAACACTATGAAGGTGAGCATTAATGGGTACATTAATCCTTATGACTACTGGTACAATATTGTCATTTTTGCTCATATGGTATTGACATCGTCTTAAGATCACTACTAACACTCTGTACACAGGGCATTATTTTCTGATATATGGGGCTGCTCAACTGCCAAAGTATACAATATACAAATTACACGTTGTAAATTCTGTAAAAAACATCATGGGAAAAATGTTGTCTCCAAACAACAACTAGATCAAAACTGGGTCGGTTCTATAGCTATGGCAGCTCCCTTTAAACATTGAATAGAAATGAAGTACTCATTTCAAATTCACCTTCAGCAACAATTTATTACAGTGATACAGCCTTTCTCTTGCTTAGTACAGATAAAGTGGTTATTGAAAGATAGTTTATATGATAATGCACAGTAGGCCCAGGTGGTGTGAGGAATCATGCATAAATGTGTAACATTTTCCAAGAGCCTGCATCAGGCTAGGCAGTTGCCATGAAGGCTACAGGCTCTGTCATGTTTATGTATGGTTACCCAAGAATGAGAGGTCTTGCTGCTTGAAGACGTGATATACTTTATTCAGGTGACGTAGTCGACTGCCGCTTACAACAGCTGTTTCTTACGACATTAAAGTTCCATAATGAATTCAGTGAAAGCCGGCATATTTTGAAAGAGTGCGGCTTTGGTAATATGATGATGTGATGGACAACTATGAGCCATACTGCAACCTCCCTGCATCGTACCTGAACATTCAAACATCATTGATGAATGAAAAAAAAACCCCAAAAAAAAAAACAACAAACAAACATATGGTTTTATTTGTGATGAGTTGTACATGTACTTCATTCTATTCTATAGGATATAAAAAACAATGCCTCGGGCACCCTTCGGGCGGAGGCATAAAAAAAAAGAGAAAATATTTGTTGGCCAGTATTAGGCTGGTTTCTTCTCTCTTTCTCATTTTTATCTAACAATAAAATACTTTTTTTATCACTTGCTCAAATGGACATTTATCATGCCTTGAGCCAGAGGATATCACGCAGAGCCTTACTGCTGCATGCACACAATTCAGCAATATGGTACAAACTCAACATTGTTTAAAGCTGAACTTTTAAGAGAATCGGTATGAGTTGAATTTCTCCATTGTTAAGTTTGTGCTATTCTTTGTTTTTAATGTTATCCTTGGTACATTGGTGTATATTTCACCAAATGAAAAATGTATTTCACTTTCAGTGATAACTACTCTCACATTTCAAAAATGCAGGCAATAATAACTCAGTACAAAAACCTTATCATTATCATAATCATCATTTTGGCCAGACAGGTCAATTGAAGAAGCAGTCTTTTGAACCATCATTAGAACAAAAACAAACAAACAAATGCACCCCTCATCCTTAAATTCAAATCCATCTCATAACCCTACCAAAATACACTATAAACATCCAGGGTGTTCATAAGGCCAAAAAAAAAAAATTGTTGCATTGGCGTAACCCGCCCGACCCTAAAAATTCCGCCGACCCCATGTTTTTTTATTTTTTTTTTTGCTATCGATATCAAATATCTTGTTGATTGCGATCGCGATCGCACAAACCCGGAAGTGGAAACGGCTCTGGGGATATCGGATGTACGAGGGAGAGATCTAGCGCCTCGCATAAGCCTTCCTTGATCAGTACGTCATCTGTTTCCAACACGGACATGTACTCTACAAAGATTTATTCAGTGTATACGTAGCATTCAGACTGCGATGTATTGTGCACAGTTTTGCCATAGATTTCTTGTGTGGAGAACTTACACGAATCTGTATATGTGGGACTGTAATAGAGATCGCCGTGTGCGATGAAAAGATCGTACATATGGGTCAATTTGCATCTATCTTATCTAAGTCAAAATAGTAAAATATGAAGTGAAAACATTCAGGATAGGGATTTCAACATCTTTAAATTCTGTGAAGGGGTATAATTCCAGTAATATCGGCCTCATAAATGATTTGTAGAATAGATGAACAAAGCACATTCGGTGCAGCAGTTGTAACTGTTTACTGAGCTGAGCACGAGTTTTACACGTAAAATGCAGGTAGCAAAAAAAAAAAAAAAAAAAAAAAAATCCGACCGACCGACCCTATTTGAAAATCTCATGTTACGCCAATGCAACAATTTTTTTTTTTGGGCCTAACTGCTCAGTACATTCTTATGTATACTGCCCTCTATGGCAGCCATGATCATCACATGACTGCAAGTGTGTAGCTCCTGCCTAGATACTTCTCGAAATGTCAATGGCCATCGTCAGAAATCTAGACAGGCCTTACTCCCTGGAGAGTAAAATGTTATACATTCACAACTAAGAATAACATAAAATCATAGGGGGGGGGGGGAAGAAGGAAATTCAAGTTGCATTCATATACATAGTCACAATCTATATATTTTTATACAGTATTCTATTCCAGTTGGCTATGATAATATGTCCCCCCCCCCCCCCCCCCCCCCACCCAGGTTAGGAACACCTAAAACTGTGCAGTTATTGTCAGGAACGACTTTTTTCTTGACCAGTTACACATTAAGTGGATTACATTACTGACATTTCTTTGTGTACAAATGGATGTGACTTTATTTTTGTCAATGTTTGTATCAATTTATTCATTCTTGCGTTGCTTCATGCTTCAAGAAATGCTGAATAAATCACATCATTTGAAAAAAAAAATATTGCACTCTTCAGAAGGATTTTTTAAAAGCGACATAAAAAAAAAGAATCATAGCCCACAAAACAATTATTTTAATGTGATTGTGCGAGTCTTGCAAATATCCTGCTAATGTCCAAGTTCTACATCTTTTTAACAGCTGAATAAGACAAACAAATTTGACAATGGAGTCCTCATCCTAGTATCATTTGCTGATCACAATTCTTGTACATTTTGCAATAATATGGTACAAGAATTCACCAACTAAAATGTGCATGCAGATGCCTAAAAATAAAAGGAGGTAACAGCTACTTCTCAATTAAATACTCTTCCCTCTTTAAGTGAAGAGCATCCGGAGAGGTACAGAACATTGTAAGACAAAACATGAAAGGAAATTGATGTCTAAGAAAATCAAGTCATCGAAACAGAAAGAAATGATTATCTTGTCCTCTGAGAAGATTGCATTGAAATGGATACTTTCAACTTGGAAGGATTTAGCTTATCCTCGCTTAACTCAGGACTGCTAAAATCTTTTGGGAATACCTTAAACTTGAATACATTGGTTCAAGCACTGATTGATAATTATCAATACCTGATTCCCAAACAGCATCAACTCTTCTATCTGTGGTGGTCCCATCGTTCTCATCTGTTGCCAATTTGTGACATAGTGTAAAACGAGGAATGCTCACGTGCATTTTAATTTTGCAAATTTTGCGAGAGCCAAGATTCGCGAAATTAACGTGCACGTAAAAGTTCTTGTCTACACTATATGCATTGAATGTTAGAGGCAACTCACAAAAATTTCATGCTGCGAAAAAGGCCGTCGGCTCCAATTTGCGAAAATTTCATGCCGCGAAAATTTTGTGTTTTACAGTACCATCAGACTGGTGGGACCTCAAATCAATGGGAAGCGTATGTGAGGAAGCCTTCCAGTACTTCTCTGCATAATCATAAATTCCCTTCCCACGGTAACAGAAACATTCATCTGATGCAACATAAATATATCAATGCTTTGGTCAAATGCTGAATACCACAGATGATCATAGGCTACAGTTGCCTTGCTTGAAACATACTGCATGTTTGACGTCTCTTGCGCTCCTTTTTGAAGAGACTCACAGCTTTTGAATACTGTATACGCCATATATTTCGTGAGGTTTTTATTTTCTTGAATTCCGCGAGTCAGGCGCTATTCGTGAAATTAAAGACAAGCGGAAATAATGACTGGTCCCGATATGAATGTGACACACATGTATAATACATTTCTCTGTTCAGCACTCCAAGATCGCAAATTTGATCACTCGCGAAATCGTCGGGAAGTCCCGATTTACGAAAATTTAGACTCACTAAATATATGGCGTATACAGTAGTTGAGTAATTCATACCCGTCATTGTTTTTGTTTGTCATTAACATCCCTGGTATCATTACTATTGGACACCTGCATGCATCTGTTGAGATGGTGATATTTATTTGAATCAAGAAAGTGGAAATTAGCTCATTTATAGTGACATTTTGCCAATCATCAATTGGCTTCCTCAGACCAAAGAAGATCCCATGTATGGAACAGTCCTTACAATAGTGCAAGATTGTGCACAGGCAGTGCACACTGGACCTTGTCCAGCATGCATAGATGGTTTAGAATCCTGCGAACGGTGTGGTCTCATGTGTGTGACAAATTGAAAAGGAGGTCTCCTTTCTTTCTTTCCAAGGTGTCTTTTGCATGCTGGACAAGGTCCAATGTGCCCTGACTCTGCACAACCTTGCACTATATAAGGGCTGGTCCATATGCGGGATCTTCATTCTTCCGAGGAAGCAAATTGATCACTCAAAAACGTCGCCACAAATGAGTTCATTTCCACTTTCTTTATTCAAATAACTACACATGTATCACTTTCTTGTACTTCGACTGGATGAAAGAGAAGAATTTAGCTCAGTCTGTTGGGATATGCTTGGTAGAGGGTCTACAAAAATTTCTTTGGGCATGCACATGTAGCATACCACATACCTATCACTGGGATAACAATCAAGCCACTTACAGTCTACATGTTACATGAGAAAACCTGAGAATAAATCATACTCTAAGTGTAAGACAGTAGTTTAAAACAAAAACAAAAACAACAACAAAAAGCAGGTAGTGCTCCGTCATACATTGTTTGAATATTGATATCTAGTCTTCTGATATGTTCTTCACAAGTGAAAATGATATTCCGCCCCTCATCCCTCGATGTCTCTCTCTCTTTCTTCTCTGAATTGTAAGAGACCTGTAATTCCTTTCCATGAGGACACATATGGCACGTTAATGACAACATAACATTTATCCAACCATATGAATGCAACATTCCGAGTGAGAACGAAGTGGGGAAAAAAGGAAATTTTTGCATGATGAGTCATTATTGGTGCAATTAGCCACTTCCTCTCTTCCACAGAAGATGAACCCATTGCATGGAAGTACATGTACGTGCAATTACCGACATTAACAGTCATTGCACTTGTATGGCAATCATTACTAAATGTTCTCAGTTCATTGTATATTGTCACGCTGTTGTCATGGTAGCTGTAATTGTGGCAAATTGCAACTGTTTTCACTGCTATCCAGAAACAAGTGTCTTAATGACTGCATTCTCTTGCACTGGCAATATATTGCTTGTGTTTGACAATGAAATGAAAATTAATAAGCTCGAAAGGAACTTTTCAACAATTGTTATTCTTCTTCAGCTGTTGAATGTCGTAATATGCACATTAGCAGCGGTGAATTCTCTTAACATACTGTCCAATCATTTTTCCACTTTTTTCACAGGAGAAATGCCATGCATATTGTACATGTACCTTACAGACATAAGTCATAATCTCACAGTTATTTTAAGTCTTGCCATAAGTCCACAATGACCCATGTTTGCAAACTGGAACCTGTATCTGTGAGCAAGACAATCATACATACAATCTTATACAACTTTCTTTGGAAGCTGTTAATTTGCTTCCTTTTTTTTCTTTTTTTTAAAGAGTTGCACAAAATGATTCAAGCCAACTGAATATCATTGGTAACGTGTAGGCAATTTCATTTTACACAACCTACACCCATACCAGGCCACTGGGACATTTTGAGATGTAAACTGACAATCCAATGTGCATCAATAGATAGAAGAAAAATGCTACAGCACGCTTGCAGGTCATCAAAGACATGGTACATCTATTCTTTGTGAGCTTTATCACACTGAATTTGCGCAATGGCTGTCATGTTCAAATGTACTTTATTCAAATGAAACATTTTATCTAATGTCTCTTTTCTTGCTGATTTCCAAAGGAAGTACTATTGGAGTAAATCATTCCAGCCCTCCAGATGACAGCATTAAACTTAAATGACTAATGCTTTCCTCCAAAAGTGTATCTGCCTACGTAACATTACTAGTTTTCCCAAGCAGTTTAGTTGGCATAAAATGCAATCTTTTTTAATGTTCTTCTGATTTTTCTGTAGATTTTGATTAATTCAACCTGTTCATATCTACGCTTTCTCCAGGTTCCATGACATTTGCTCTTGCGACAATTAATGCTCCCATGCAATATCTGCATACTAAGCCAAACAAATTCTACGGGTCAACAAACATAACCCTAACCCTAATTCTAATCCTCACATCAATCTAAACCTAAAACCTTAACCCTAACCCTAACCTAAGTCCTAGGAGAAACTACCGTAAGACCCGAGGCAATTGTTGCTGGAGCAAATGTTGTGTTACCCTTTGTCCAATACTGGATGAGCACTTAAAAATCAGAGGTGCTGAATAATCATTTCAACAGGAAAATTTTCCACACACTTAACCCGTCGAGGACGGACTGATTTTGCTACAACACACATTTCCCTTAGACACCTGCCCGAGTATACTCGGGACTCATCCTCAACGGGTTAATGGGCTAATTCTAATAGTCTGAGTCAAGTTCTTGATCTTGTGTAGATGTAATAGCTTGAGATATATGAGATCTGATGAGAGGTTCATTTTGGAAGTTAGTGGAACTCAAATATCAAAGAAACAAGTAGATATCGGTAAGTGTTATACATACAAATATGGCAGTACAGATTCTCCCTTCCTGGAATCTTAACCATGCCAAAGATATTGTCACTGATATCATTATTCAGCATTTCAAATGGAATAAATTCAGAAAATATGATGCAAAATGGGAACAAACTGAGCTTCCCCGAGTGTGCTTCTCCAAGTTCACGAGCAGGGGGAAAAAAAAAAAACAGTTTTGATGATACCATGGCCCTTGTCTAACTAAAGTATCTTTAGGTGACAGATCCAGGTGTTTGATCCCAAAGTCACAACCACTTGTCGCAAGAGGGGCAGGGACATAGATCTATGTTTTGCCTTCTTAGAAAGCTAGATTACAGAGCAGCGAGACACTTCTGCTTTAATGATAATAACCTTCTTGTTGGTTGTGAATACTGTCAATGGCCTGCAAAGGCAATATCTGTGGGTATCATGCAAACAGTACTGAGGAGATCAAATGAAGACGCATTGTACACAAAAATTGCACAAATGGCCAAGATAATACATGCACAGATAATTGATGGTTTCAAGGAAAAACTTATCTTTGGTAAGCCCTCCATACTTCTGTGAAATCCTGCTTGAATACGGCAATCTGATAACAATAATCACTGCCGATTCTGACAGTGTCTTTTCACAATGCCATGGTGTTTCAAAGTGCTTTGCAAAATATTTGTATAACTGGTAACTGGAATTAATTCTGCACCCTGAGTGCACTCAATCCAGCCACATTTCATTTGAGACCCAAATGTGCCATAAAAAATGAAATAATAATATTAAAAAGAATAGTGATAACATCAGCCCACATACAATGCCACAAAGTTATCATAACTAGGATGTGAGCGGTAATTCTATTTAGATGAAGTTCATTTCTGGTAGAGACCACATTCATGTACTTAGAAATGTAGCCATTGAGAGTTACCTGCTTCCAGGCATTTTATCCATCACTGACATCAAATTTCTCTGCCACAGAATTGAAGTTTAAAGTAAAAAATCTGCAGAAAAGCAAAAAAAAAAAAAAAAAAAAAAACCCAAACAACAACATGTCAGCCCATGTACAGCATCAAATTGTCATAACTCTTATAGGTGATCTACCAGGTGAGTCGTCATTCTATACTGAAGGTGGTCCACTTCTGGCAGAGACTAGCGTATGATGCTTTGCAAGTTACCACTGCATCCTTTGCTACATTTCTTTCACCATGGGCATGAAATTTCTTTGCAAACAGAACAAAAAAAAAAAAAGAGAACTTCATGTTGTGTCCATCACATGAGAGTATCTGGGCCTATCCATGTGTTAATGGATAGAGAAAAGACTGGAAATTGTTTTATCTCTCTTTGCCTTTAAACATAGCACAGGGAATCGGTGATGTATGGTTAGCATTACGCTTTTCACTGGACTGGCAAGATTCTACAAGCAGCTTTGGCTACCAAAGGAGGGCATCCCCACTACTTGACCATTACAATCCAGGTTTCAGATATATGCATGGGCCTTGTGATTCTTTGAACATTCTGTGAGACTCTCCCGTGAGTGGCCCAACTTACACTAGCATCGTTATGCTCCTTGGAGTTTGGGAGATCACTGTAAGAATACTGCAACACTCCGGCGTGCAAGTCGATTATTGGGCAGCCAAGACATTTTTGTGTGACGATCTTTTCTTGCAAACCACAAAACATGCAGTCAATCCCACATGGAGAGTTACAGTGACTGTCGCTCACTACATCCCGTACGTAGCTACATTAGCGTCGAAGGCAGCTGCACTGATAGATAAATACACAACGTCATGCTTCACACAAATTAGCCTAGCATGCAGTAACAACGCAAAAGCACAGACGAAGGAAGGAGGCAAGAGCAGTAGGGTAGGACCTGGCCGCCAGATCACCATTGTCCTGCTCTCTCCTTCTCCTGCTCATCTCAGAGCAGTTCGAATCGGAGATAGCTCTTGAGCTTGGCTGGCAGTGGTAACCTCTGCACCTCCTGCTCCTTGATGGCCGTTCGGATGCGCATCCGACAGCACTCCTGCAGCGTGGGTACTGTGAGGGAGAGAAGAGGAAACTATCCATGAGGCCGTTATCAGCACACAAATTGTGTTGCATTTGGATATATCACACAAATGAGATTAGAAATTGGCTGTATACAGTTTGCAAAGCCTCAAGTGGGTGGAACAATGTCGGTGTTTATGTAGACAATATATGGTGTTATAACAAGATTTTGAATATCAAAATCAATATCATCCATAAGTACATCACCTTGTTTAAAGACAAAGAATGGTCCTCTAAAATACAAAAAGGCATGCTACAATATCCAGTTCAATCACTATTCACCTTGCATATATACATAATTATGTTTTGTACATATAATTTACAGCCAAGTTCAATTTTATTACAGATAACCACTTTATTCACACAAAAACAACATTGTATCATTTTCACAAGCCACCCATGCATTTTTATTCTTAAACTCTACTGAAAATGGTTTGTTTCTACTAGTACCATCACTATTTCCAGTCCACATATGGAAGAGTACTACAGCTTACCATAATTCAGCTGAACAATTCTGACTTGCTTGGTAGTGCCATAGACATCCACAATAGCGTAGAAGGGGCTGTGCAGGTCTGCTTCCTCCATCAGTGATGGCCCCTGGTCTTCCCCATTGATGATGAGGTGCATGTACGCCTTGCACTCTGCATTCACATTCTGCACTTCGTAGGTGATCCCGATTCTGCTACCAATGGATGTTGCATGGAACCTCACTCCTGGCGAGGTTGGCGAGTATGGCGCAAACTTTGCACGTGACCCGAGGGGATCGTTACCGTTGTGGGTGCCCAGCCCCTGTCCGCCATGTGCAGTGTTCAGGGCAATGTTGCAGAAGTCTTTGACCAGGAGGGACTGTGGTAGGATCTTGTTTCCGACCTGGAGAGCATTGCCGCAGTTCTGGATGAAGGAGCTGGTCTCTACCTGCTCTTCATCATCATCCTGTATGGTGCGTGGCACCTTGTTGTGGTGTTTGGTGATGGCAAAAATCCAGGACCGACCCATGCTGGTCAGGTCCGGCATCGAGTACTGCGGGATCAGTGCCTCTGTTCCTTCAGCGGTCATTTCTGTTGGCATAAATGGTTCCCCGTGCCGCACTGGCATCATCTTGGAAGGACAGTGCTGGGTGAGTCCGCATCGAAGATGGCCACTCCATCCAGACTCCTGCTCATCTATCTCTACCATGAATATCTCTCCCGGTTGTAAGGGTTTCTCGCTGAAGGTGATGGCGTTGGCAAAGCTGGTTGTCCGCTTGGCCACCTCGCCATCTGAACTGAGGCGGACGTTGACGCCATGGTTCTCGTGAAATCGGTACAGGGGCATCTCAAAGTTGTTTTCTTACAGCGCCATCTGTAGTAACATTAACATCAGCAATATACCTTTTAATTATTACCATATTAGTATTACTTACAACATGTATAATAACTACTGAATTTATCATCAGGCAATATGTCACAAATCTTACTACTTTTTGTGAAATCAACTTGTAAGATTCTCATTAAATTCTCTGCGAGCATGAGCATTGACAAACTATCCTCAGTTGCTTGATAGAGATATATTGCTGGACTAGACTATACCTACCAGTTCAATTGATACTGCACTTATGTTCTGTCCCATGTTTCCATTCTTTTTTAAATGAAATATCTTTCACATTTCTTATGAACATCTGCAATCTGCAATTTTCTGTAATGTAGAGTAAGTGTTGGGGAATAATCAGTATGAAGTGATTAGATCTTGTTTTGGGTACTTTGTCTTTAGCAATACTGGCAGTAACATGCCCATATCATCACCTCAGGGTTCAGGTTCTGTCTGTACTCCCAAATTGGTATAAAGACAGCTTAGCTCCACTTCCAGATCACACAAGACGGAAGAAAAGAAGATGTACACAAAATTACTAACACTACATTTTCTTCCATAAAATGCAGGTTCCTGGCTTTATGCTTAAAGATTTATACACACTGTTTTTATAAGGGTAGGAAGGTGGGCCACTTCAATTGGTTACCACCCTGCACTTTAAGATTAAGATGAATGAATGAAATGGGATCTTTTATGTGTGTGAGCCATGACTCTCTCACATGTTGAGTACATAACCAGACTGTAAATAGCATGCCTGCCCTTCATTCTCCTTAAAATGGTATTAAATTCTTTTCTGTGCATCATTATCTATGGTCAATTTGTCATAGTAATTAACAGTACGGTATTCACTGGTACTGTAAGCCGCCCAAAATTTGACCATAAAGCCATCCAAAATAAGAGCGCCAGCTACAAGTAGATACCTCGATGCTTTTGCCGCACAGTTGAATTTTGGTACGGGAGGTCGAACTCTGGTACAGTATTACAGGTACTGATTACCGAGTATAAGTCGAGTACTGGTAACACTAAATTATGTCACATAACAAAAGCTGCCCATAATTCAACCACAACACTGTCCAAAATTTGACCGCCTGCTATATACATTTGTATGTAGAAACCTATGAGCTTTTGCGCACAGTCGAACCTTGGCACGGGAGGTCAAATCTTGTTGCTGGTGCCGTACACTATGCTGAGTACCAGGTACTGTTAGATTTATATCCCTAAATTCTATCCTTGCACTGTGGCAAGTTGCAGCATGTAGCTCGGATTAGGAACTTTATTTAGACTATTTGTTATTAGCAAAAACTATCTCTAACTTATGGCATTGGTGTACTTTTACACCTCCTCATCAATTGATCTCCAAACATGCAAAAACTCACTCTAAATATCCAACAATCACGAATACTTGCATCTCAGTGAGACCCAATCCGGAGCAGAAAGCACAGCATGGTATCATACAGGTTCAGGGCACAGCAGGGAGCACCACAAATGCAACTGATCTGAATGTAGTGATGTCATACTATAGCAATCACAGCAAGTTCTTCTATAGTATCTTTAGACAGATAAACCTATTTTTCGGCCTTTCCCTCAGCTTGTACCAAGTCTTGCGGTAGCGATTGATTGAGGTTTAAGGTTGTTATTCGAGTTGTGTGTGTATGTGTGTGTATGTGTGTGTGCTCGTGTGTGTGATGGTGTATGTGTGTGAATGAAAGAAGATTGTGAAAAATGTGGTTATAAGACATGGGTGAAAGAATATAAAGAGAAAGGATGGAAAAAGGGGGAAATTAAATGAATGAAAAGAGACCAAAAAGGTAAAACTGGAAAAATGAAACAAAAGGTTTACAAAATAGAAAGTACACTTAAAATGAAAACAAAAGATAATGGAAGGAAAGAAAGAAGAGTTTTTTTGCATAATAAAGGAAAGGGAGAGATGGATATGTTTGAAAAGAAAAGCAGAAAAGCAAAGAAGAAATAAAGATTGAAAACAAAGCACTAGGTAGAATAACAAAATGAGAGATGAATCAACACTGGATAAAAGCAAACTCTAAAGATGAATAGGAAGGAAAGAAAGAATGATACAAATTTAAAAAGGAAATAAAGAAAAATAAAAATAAAGGAAAGGAAATTAGAGAGGAAAGAAAGGAAAGGTAGATGATGGGAAAGATAAGTCATAAAGGAAATAAAGAACAATTAGGCAGAAAGTAAGATTGAATAGGAAATTGAGAAAGTTAGTCAAGAGGAAACCCACAAAGAAATGATTAAATAGGAAGGAAAGAAAAAGTTAGAAATACCTGAAAATGAAAAAAAAAAAAAAAAGAAAAGAAAGAGAAAGATATAGGGGGCTGTACACACACACACACACACACACACACACACACATTCAACCGCTTTGTGTAGAAGCTACAGCTGCTATCGCAAGCCTTGGCTGAGGAAACAGGAAAACACATTTTAGCTTTTCAAAGACAACATAGAATGTAGAAAGCTAAAGAGCTAGTGTGATCGCTACATTCAGATCAAACAATCGAGCGCTGAACGTATTAGCCAATTGCTGGTGTACAGAGCAGCATTTCAAGTGATCAAGATTTTCCAACACTTGTAAAAGACAACTAGCTGTGTTAAAACTTAACTTCTACACTCTAGCTGTAGACTAACTTAACTATACACAGCCCAGTTGCTGTACGATATAGGTTCTGTAATACGTTCTCAACGCACACGCCACGCTCGCTGAAGGCGCCATTTTGAATTCTGCAACGATGAACCCCGACGGTCAAGAATTGCGCCAGAAATTGTCATTTTTTTGTTCCACGGACTTATCACAAGGGCTCTCTATGGACCAGGTGTGGCGAACAATGCTTCTGTAATACATGCAAGCATGCATTTAGCGTGAGTAACATATTCTGTTTCAGAAGAAAAGTATAAATTTTCATAAGTTTTGTAGTTTTGTTGAGGTTCCCCACTTTGAAGCTGCCTGCCTCGCCTGTCAGACGCTGTTTTCGCACAGCGTAGTAACAGCGTCCAGTCGGGCTAGCTGTAGACCATCTACTTGACTTTCAGAGACTCAGATGCAACTATTTTTATTATAGGTTACTGAATTAAATTATGGAGAGTTTGTGCATGTTTTCGTAATCATTTGACAAGGAAGTGCAAAAGTACACTAGCGCCCTAATTTATGAATAAATTTGTTCAGTAGAAAGAATCTCCTTTCTGCTAACAAGCCCCAGCTTCTTTCAATTCATGAATGTTCAATCAGGATGCACTTGTCGAAATCACAACACACAACTTCACACAAGACAGAGCAGAGCAGTGCCAGAGGTGTATACAAGTTACAACCAGCTGACAACCCTGTAAATTAGCTTAATTATGCCAATGGTTGGATTTGACAATAAATAAACATTTGGACAGGGACAGAATATCCATTCAGATACCTGTCGTCAAGAAGTTTACGTTGAAGTTTAATTGCAAGGACAAAGTTGCTTTGCTTGCTCACCTTTGTGCAGACCCCTGGCCCTGTGTTGTTGGCTCATATAGCAAGAGGGTCCGGTCTAAACCCTCAGTCAGTACGCAGTAGACTGCAGGCTTATACTACACGAATCTCCTGCAGCAGAGCAGGGGCGTCCCTGTACGTCGTGGCGGTGGTGGTGCGACTGCCTAATTTGGGCCAAATATTACGCGTCGGATGAATAAATTGATAAATGACGTAATTTTCTGAGATGCTAGTCATCGGATGGTGTTAGTGGAGGAAGTCTTCAAAGGACAAACTCTCAGAATTCACTATTTTCCCTAACATCTTTGTTGCTACTGTCCCGAACGATATAAACATCGTACATCAAGTTGATTTGCCACGAGATTGCATTGCACTGAAACGATCGCGAAATTGCATACAGTACGTACAGTGCGTATCACTTTAGCGCGTCGAAGTAATCGGCCTAAAATAAATTACATGGAGCTCGGAGCGCGTCCACACATCTCGATCGATTCGGGTGGCTACGTGTGTTCGATGCAAATAAAGCGTGCATACAAGCATACCACAAGAATGCTCTACCACTAACATAATTGTACTCACACACCTTTTTTTTTTTCCATTTTTTTTTTTTTTAATCAAGTGATGAGGAATGAAATAATACGCTTATGATGAACAGTAACAAAATTAAACATTTGATCATTATCGATAAAGCATGTAAACAAAATCGGGAAAAAACGCATAGATTTAATTATACATGCCTACTTTTTATGCAAACATACAAACCAATGAGAAACCAAATAGGTGCTTATTGTAATTGCATTTTCTACAATGTAAACAAATCTACATGCAGAGACTCCAACCCCAAGCACCTTCTGACCGTTGCATAAAACTCCAACCCCAAGCACCTTCTGACCGTTGCATAAAACTCCAACCGGATTTTTTTTCCGGTTGAAATCACAAAATTCCGGTTGGAAGCTCCCAACCAGAGTTTTTATGCAACGGATTTTACATTCTTAGATTAGCAACCTTAAAAAATTCAGGTTGGGCAAATCCCAACCTGAATTTTTTAAGGTTGCTAAAAAAGTTTTATGCAACGGGAGGCTGGAGATTCTCCCGCCCGAAACCCCTAACAAACGGGAGACTCCAAGTTGATGTGTGCGAAGCGCGAAGTTCCTAGGGTAGATGTTCTCTGGTGCTACCTAAGGCTTATTTTTTAAACATACGATAGCAATAAGTAAGAAATGCTTTCCACCGGGAGACACAGAGCCAGGGCGGGAGAAATCAAATCTCAAGCGGGAGAACGGGAGATCTTGCAAAAATGGGCTTTCGGCGGGAGATCTCCCGTCGAAAACGGGAGAGTTGGAGTCTCTGCAAATGACTAAATCAATCAACAATTGTGGACTATGGGGAAAACATATAAATGTTAAGATGCCATAATTATCGTTGTTTTGTTGATTGTTTGTTTTTAGATGTATGATTTCAACTAACTTCTACTATTATGTCTGTTTGAGTTTTATAGTCTTTGTTTTTAAGTCCTTGATGTGGTATAGTCTAGAACACAGAATTCCAAAATTCTTCAGTTTTGTTTCTCCACTTTTACAAAGATGACATCATTTTGACAAATCAACAATGTTCACATCAAAATACGTCAGTGAGTAGGCCTATCTGACATAAAAGAAATACCAGAGTAGATATACATGTATCACAGTACAAGAAGATAATAGCCACAAGTGGACGAGACTGTTATCAAGAAGCAATTTGTTTGACTGATTGGGATAACAGCCTCTGCTGGACTGTTTACAAGTCTTTTGTAATGCTCTCTCTAAACAAAAACAAAAAATAAATAAATAACAGAAAGAATAAAACACAAACTGGCCTGTTTGAACTCCTTGAGTATCTTCAATATCATGTCACTTTGTATAAATAGTATATTCCTACTGGGCATTTTACCCGATATAGGTACCTGGGTTATAACAGGTAATAACGTTGTTATAACCACGGTAACACCAGTGGGTAGTAATGGGGAAATAGTAGACCAATCTTTCCCCGTTATTACCCAAACCTACTCCATTTACCAAATATTACCCAATATGATGTAACCGATATTTCCAGCATTTCCATGTTATTACCACCAAATATTACTGCACTTACCCAATACACCCTGATTTTACTGCATTTACCCAATGTTACCCGTTATGATGAAACTGATATTTCCGGCATTTGCATGTTATTACCATTATATTACTCTATTTACCCAATATTTATACCTGGTATGATGTAACCGTTATTTCCAGCATTTCCACGTTATTACCACTCTATATTATGGGTAAAATAAAGATTAAGGATTGAATTGGATATATTAGTTATGAGATTATGTTAGGCACAATTTTGGGATTAATATGCCCTACTCCTAATCCTATCCTAACCTAACCCAACCTGTTCCTAATAATGTCCTATACCGAGGCGTCTACAGTATATACCTACTACATCCTATTCCTAACTAACGTATACCTTGGTACATTATCACATTTTGTACCATATACCTGCAAGATGTTGCAATGCGTGAAGACATGGTTACTATTTATCTATTACTAGTAGGTCACAAATTTTCTCATTTGAATATCATGAATATTCATGATACGGAACCACTAATTACCCCATTTACCCATCTATAATTACCCGGGATGATGAAGCTGATATTTTCGGCATTGCCACGTTATTTCTGAGAGGGCTGAAATGATGCCCCCCCCCCCCCCAAAAAAAAAAAAAAAAAAATGATAAATAAAGTTTGACATTTTATGTAAATTTACAGCCAATGTAGGAGTGCGTGAAGATTGGGAGCCGCTGGCATCTCCATCCCTTCAAGAGGTACTAGTATGATCACAGACACACACACCTCCTTTGACCCCTTCTAATACAAAGTCATATGTAATACAAGATCACTGAAAATTTCTTGGTTTGGTTTCCTTATCATTTATTATGTTAATGAAATTGCAGCTCCTGTTGTTTTATTATGAACTTTCACTTTCTGGAAGAGAGAAGTTTCCTCAGCTCTGTTAATATTAAGCCCCCGTTCCACTATGCCGTTCTCGCTACGATTTGACAATTTTCTCAGGTCGGGAAGGATCGGGTAAAACCTGAGCCGATCTGGACACAGTACGATGTTAGAACGCTTTAAGTACGCTGCAGTTACGACTACCAAGTGCTTGCTACGCTCTTACTACGATGATCGGGAATGAGACATTGCGATATCTGCCGCTGCCGGTACGCTTTAGAACGATGTAGCTACGCTGTCAGTGCGATTTTGCCGATGTTATCCGATCGATGCAGGCTGTATCTACGCTCTGAACGATCTATACGATCTTATCACGCTGTTACCCCGTTCAGAGAGCTGAAAAGTGCCCGATGTGCCCCGATGTACCCCGATTCGACTGTCGGTCTGCAGTCAGTCAACTTATTAGCATGCAGAACCGAAGAAATTTACTGTGGACCTCGAAGAGGCTCCTCAACTCAATGTTCTTTTGCAGCAATGCATTAAATAAACAATTAAAGACGTGCTGATTTTTCCAAGGCTTTTTCTTGATGTCCTTGCTTTTATAGTCAGTCTTCCTCCAGTTGTAGATGATTTCATATTCTTCAAAATTATGCTATGCCCTCTTCCTCCTCTTTCAGCATCACGTGCAGTCTCTCTTTCTTCGCCTTTTGGGTAGCTGCTTCGCTGCTTTCTTCTCTTCTTTTTCTTCATCTCTTCTTCTTCTTCGAAAATTACAGCTAAAATTACTTCCCGTTCTTGTGCCGATGTTACTACGCTCAGAAAGACCTTGTTACGCTCATCCCGCTGCGTTTACGCCGTCACTACGCTCTCCCCGCTGCGTTTACGCTGTCACCACGCTCTCCCCGCTTGCTGTACGATTAAAAATATGTCAGTTTTGATCGGGGAGATCGGGAAGAAATTTTGAACTGGTTCAAAATTTCTCCCGATCTGAAAAAATGCCCGCTCCAACCCCGACCTCCACACACGCTGCTGCTACGATGCTTCCGATCCCCGTACGCCTTTGCCGCTCTCTCCCGATCTGCTAGATCGGGACAGATCGGGGTCCAAATCGTGATAGTGGAACGGGGGCTTTAGTTCATCAGTCTCACAGCGCGCCAACATTCGCTCGCTCGTCAATGCTCACGCTCCGCTCAACCCATACAAAATTGTACACACAAAGTATCGAACGCGAAGTGCATTGCATCGCACACTAGGCGGCGCGGCGCGGCGCGGCGCGCTCGTTTATATACTTTATTACTCGGGATTATTCGCACAGGGACAGGTGAAAGAAGGAACGATCATGTTCACGGCGAAGAGTATCTCAGCAGAACACAAGGATCTGATCCACGATGTAGCCTTCGATTTTTATGGCCAAAGGATGGCCACTTGTTCGAGTGATCAAAGTGTGCAGGTAACATGTAAACAATCACCCATTTCCTGCAACCACAATAAATGGCATATTGCTCGGGATTATTGAAAGTGCCTAGTCCCATACATTGCATGTGGTGTGGTTAAATTAATGTGAGGATATAGCCATTGGCATTGCATGCATTGATTAGTATTAGCCTAACTAACCTAACCCAGCCCGGCCCAGCAGGGGCGCTCCTTGCGACCTTGTACACAGTTATACTGTCGCGTTCGGCGTTCGGGCTGTGTTTCGCAGTTATACTTGGCCTAGGTAGACATGGCATGGGTTCTACAATTTTTTACAATGACTGTATTTTGTATGGTAGGGGTCCAACCCACCGACCGGGTCCATAACGACCGGCCGCGCATTATAATGGCATTGCGCGTACAGAAAGAAAATGTACGCATGGGACTACGCGCAACGGTGTTCGATTCTTCACTGGGCTACGCTACCGAGTAAAATGTGGCGAAAACAACTAAGTATTCCCTCTAAATTATCGAAATTTAGCAAAATCGAATAAGGTTTATCGTGTAACTACATATAACTAGGCCTACCTTTGCTGACTCGTTGTTAGATGTAGAGGCGTATCCTTCCGTAATAAATTTGACGATTTTGACCGCAAAATTGTCACCGCCGCTTGTACGATCGTGCACAGTACGTTACACATACACATGACATAAACATTTTGTCACCCGCTTGCGCTACGACCGTACGAGTTGATGCAGAAACGAGAAATGAATACCGTGAAAAAACAAACCGACTCATCTAATTTATTTCAATTACGATGAAAAGTTTCCTAATGAAAATCAAGTCAAATTCATCAAACAGTCCTTCAAAAGTAATATCGAAGGATTCAAAATATATTCAAATATTATTGGGGAAAAAATTACGACTAGAAAAAAACAGCAGCTTGTCGAAAAAACGCGTTTAAGTACGCTTTATACGTATTGTCAATAGAGGGCGGGGTGGTCGGTCGATATGAGCCGGGCAACTGAGTGCGGAAAAAATGACACCCCACGCGTTCGAAGCCGCCATCTAGAACGCGTACCTCAGATTGCATTTTCAGTGCGCGCTTGTGAATCCGGAGTATTTTCTCCACACGTGAGTAAAATTTCAGGCAAATTGTGAGATTTTTCACGTTTCTATTGATAGAAAAACGTTAGGTGTCCGATATTATGGACACCCAACCATACTGTGTAGGACCTAGACCGTGTAACGTTAGACGCCTATCATGTAACCACAATGTCATGATGTGACTGAATTTGAGACATGCCGGACTTTACCATACCACTAACTGACCCACCTTATGATATAGTCATACGTTAGAACTTACTAACTGCGACCAGCGCCAATGCTATCGCTACGCGTTGGGGCTGGGCATTGTAGGATTTGGAATCTGGAAAGGCATAGTAGGCCTATTGCAGTTAAATTTAACCTTGTATACTAAAAAATGTGTCAATTTGAATACTTACCGATGTATTCCAATTATTGACAAGAGGAGTCTCGGAACATAATAGTCCGTTAATAGTCCATTTCTGTCTAAATCGATGACTTTAAGTGATTCGGTCAGCAGGGATCTCCGAGATCAACAACTGCTCACGAAGACGGGGATTTGAACCAAAGAATGAACGGGAGGTACATGTATATGGAGATGATCTTGTAGAAAAAACATCTTTTCAAGACTACATGGGATAAATGTGGAAATTAACAAGTGAACATCTCGTATGAATAAGGTAAAGAAACGTACGTACATTATAAAAGTAAGCGTTTTGTTGGTAAATTACGAAACTTATAGTTTCCTAATTTTCGCAAAAATTTACATTGCTTTTCCAACTTACAGAGATAGCACTCTTTTGACTCAGGGCGCTCCCACAGTATAACTGTGTACAAGGAGCGCCCCCTTAAGAACTTCATATCTTTCTTTGTTGAAATGGCAAGGAGAAAAATGTGAAATGCCATCAATTTAAAGGTATTTGTGTATGTGTAGATCTATCATCTAGACTAACTGCGAAACACAGCCCGAACGCCGAACATGAAGCGTTCGGGCTGTGTAGGGAAGGATATTGAGTCATGGTATGGGGGAGTATCGCGGTTAAATTCCAACTTTGATAACTCAAAATTTCTTCAATTTGAATACTTACATATTTGGTCCAATTGTTGATAACACTCACCGTGGAACGTTTTGCTCCTCCAGTAGTTCCTTTCTGAAAATATTGGAGACTTTAAATGATCCGGTCAAGAGGAATCTGTGAGAATGACAACTGCTCCGTTCGACGGATTTGAAACCTGTACGCATGCGCTAACCAGAGTGCAATGTAGCCTTTTCACAAGGCCTTCTCGCTGTATTGCGTTGCTTTCTGGGCAAATGAAGAAGCGATATCCCAGCCGAGCGTGACAGCGTGAGAGCGAAAGAGCGAAAGGGCCTTGTCCAAAGGCAAAAAAAAACGTTGCGCCTTTCATGCATATTCATATCGTCAATGCGCTATGTGCCTTCGCAAAGGTCGTTTCGAAAAACGAAGGGAGGAATGGGGAGAAGGGAGATGGACTCGTACTAGTTGTAGTAAAGTATCTTTTCAAGACCATAGGATCAGTTTCAAAGTGTGCATCAGAACGGCAAGTATGAAGCAGATGAGAGACTTATGTAGAGTATAAAAGTAAGCCTTTTGCTGGTGAAATACGTTACTTATAGAGCTGCTAATATTTGGGTTTGTCTTCCAACGTTCAGTGACAGCACTCATTCAACTCAGGGGTGCTCCCACAGTATAACTGTGTACAAGGAGCGTCCCGGGGTTACATCTAGACCTACTTTATCATGTTTGATTTATCTAGATCTAGATTTTCTAGATTCTAGATCTATTAAACCATGAACCTTGAACCTTGATGAGATAATCCCTGAAGCAGCTCTTTCCAAACTAAGCTGGAATGGGATGTGCTGTGACAGTAGGTGATGGTGCAGTCGTAGCATATTTTCAATAAAAATAGTGATGTGCACGCTAAAAATTCTGTAAGATTTACAACAACATGGAACCCACAGGAGGTTTCAGCCCTCTGATGAAAGGAAGGGCAGCCTCCTGGAAGGCAGCTACTATTGGGGCAGTAACTGCCATGGTTGGCAACTGGTTCCAGATGTGAGTGGTTCGGGGATAAGTTCGGGGATAAACATTGATTACCAATAAGTTGCCACTACCTGAAAGCTAAAGTCGCCAGTGCAGACATTTGCATCGCATGTAACGTACGCTGCGATCGGAGATCAGCTAGGGCGACAAATTTGCATCGCTCTCAAAAGACATTTCTAATTCACCTTTTTCCTCCACAAAAACACAAATAATTGTAATCCAAATGGAAATTTATTTTACCATGTATGTAACAGGTGATAAAACCATTTTTAATGCGAGAATGTTTTCTATTTCAAATGGATTTCATGTGGCAGATTAACAAAATTTTTCAAACGCTATGATGCCCAATGCATCCTACATTGAAGTATGTGTAATAACACATGCACAAATAATACGTGGAGCGCTATAGGCGGCGAACTAATGCAGTGCCTATTTCATTTTTTCATTTCATTTTGTTTATTTCATTTCCAACAGTGTAGAACATTTTCATACACAAAATAACAACATTAATACAATGTAGCAACAAAGAAAAATATGTGTAGTTAACAATACTACGCATCACAAAAGCAAATGACAATTGAATTAAAACTAAAGTTGCAGGAAATGGAGGAGACGTGCTAAAAAGCTAAGCTTGTATTTTGCAGTCTCCTCGTGGACAAAAAGACTAAATAGCATCAAAGAAGAAATTTGCTAGATAAAATATAAAAGGTGCACAACACATACAGACCTATACAAACAAACAAACAAACAGACGGACAAACAAAAACAAGCAGCCTCTCTTGTGTAAAGAGAAAGATAGAGCAAGATAGAGAAAAAAAAAAAGAATATGCTAGTTCACCAACCCGGGAGTGCATAGAAAATACACGCAAGTGGCGACTAAGCAGTAATTGACGTTAGATCTACATCTAGTTCTGTATAACCTGTCAATGTGCACTTTTTTTCTCTCTCTTCATTTAATTTGTCATTTATTTCATTTTGCAGGTGTGGGATCTTGGTGAGGATGGAGAATGGCACTGCACAGCAAGCTGGAAGGTAAGCAATAGTAGAGGGACCTAGTGACCATCGCTAGGGCATAGGGGATTCACCACAGACAATGACTATAGAGCTTACTGTAAAACAAGAAATGTTTTACATGCATTTTAATTTTGTGGATTTCCGCAAGAGCCAAGATTTGTGTAAGCTCTTGACTGCACTACATGCAGTCACAATCACAATCACAATTTGCGAAAATGTCACGCTGCGAAATTGTCTTGCTTTGCTGTATTCACCTTTGATTTTTAAACTAATGGCCAATCACATTAGGAAGGGAACTACCGCAATTATTTGGAAACTTTATGCAAATGCTCCTCAGCGGTAGGTGTGGATACATGTTGCTGCTCTTGTAAAACCAGTAAGCAGTTAGCCAACTCACTCTACATACTTTGATATGCATGAGAGGAGTAGGCTCTGCTTTAAAATGACAATTGTTTGTTGAAAATTTAGGACTGAGACTTTCTGTGGTATAGGTAATATAGTTATCAGAAGAAGGCAAGTGACCAACGGAACAAGGAGAGTAAAGGATTCGCAGAAATTGGTCAATGTGTAATTTCATTTAATTTTACTCACATCTTTTTACTGTGAAATAATGAATAGGCTGTTCAATATAGCTATCTTCACATGCTTGCCAGAATATGATCAGATTGAGCCAGTAATCTCTCAGTAGAACTGTTCCTAAATTCAAAACATATTTGATGAAAAGAGGCATGTGTTGCCTGACACTTTGTTTCAAAGAGAAGTCTCCACGAATAAATACGCTACAGTTTTCAAGCATATGATTGTTTATTTTCATTTCATGTTGTTTTATTTATTTCATTTCCAACCAAAATGCATTGCAATAAGACATTTGAATACACATAAATGCACAAAATCAGTTCAACATTATTACAAAGGAAAATACTATGAACAATAGATATTGTGAATTTTATGACAAAAATTATGCAGATTCAAAATTGTTTCAAAGGAGGGGATTGCTAAAAGGAGGGCCTGTAGTTTGCAGACTCCTCATAAACAATAACATAATTAACTAAAAGATTTGATTCATAACTGTAGAAAATTAACTAAATTGAGGTCCACAGTATCAATCCTATGCTTGTTTTGTTTTTGTTGCTGGTTGTTGTTGTTGTTATTGTTTGTTTGTTATTTTTTTTGGGGGGGGGGGAGGGTTGAGGGTATTTACTTCTGTTCTAAACGTTACCGTCATTTCTGTCTGTTGTGACCCAACAGACACACAGTGGATCAGTGTGGCGTGTGACGTGGGCTCACCCAGAGTTTGGTCAAGTCCTAGCATCGTGTTCCTTTGACAGAAGTGCAGGGGTGTGGGAAGAGAGAAGTGAGTATGATGATTGTCCAGTTTTCATAAGTGTTGGGTTAGACCACTCCTGCAATCATGTAAAGTTTGGGAGTACGGTAATGAAGAATTGTGCAGTATTGTTTATTGAATGACAGTTATCATAATCTGGACCTCCGATTATGGATTATCAAAGTTTTTATTTACAGCAACAGTTGCAAAAATGAAAATTACCTTTCTAATGAAAGTTATATCTAGATTCAGATGAAACATGAGTCGACACACTCATTTCATTCTGGAGTGTATGTTACATAAAAATTATACTTCCCAGTGAATGCATGGTACTGTAAACACATATCTCAGTACATTAATTTTTGTGTATTTAGCGCTTCTTCCAGCCAGCGCAAATTCTAAAACCTGTGAAAATATCTTTTTAATGAGTTGACAATTGCACAGCGCGAATTCAAGAATCTGTGAATATGTTTGTGAGCCGCTCAGCACAAAAAATTATAGAAAAAAAAAAATATAGACGTTTCCAGTATTCAGCATTATGCAAATGCACAAAGCTGTTATTGACTGTACTTTGTTTGTCTTTCTGCTTTTGCAGTTGGAGATTCAAGACCAAATGAAAGAGGAAAACACCACTGGGTAATAGGAGCAATGCATTTCTCTCTATCTGTTTAATCTAACAAAGCTCAGAATCTCTTCATTTCCAAGTGTAAATACCATCTCAAAATGTATCTTCATGAGAACACTTAAGTCCTGCTTGGCATACAATAAGAGCTGAAATGAAGGATTGCAAAACAGGGCAGATGCAGAATTTAAAATGTTCCTGTGCCATGTGAGGTAATTTGCTGATTTGCCATAATGTCCCAACTAGTCTAGTGTCATCCAACTTGCTACTGCATCATTTATGTAGCTTTAGTGCATTTCTTTGAAAAACAGCTGTCTGTTATTGTTATTCCCCCTTTATTATCTGTTTAGCATGGTAAGAAAACCCCCTGAAAAGAATAGAAGTCCTTGGGGAAGAAATCCTGTATAGAAATGGATGTAGATTATTGTTACAGAGAGATTGGTTTTCACTCACAAAAAAAAGGTAATTCTTTCGTAACTTGGTGTTTAATTCCTTTTTTAAAAAATCCCTTTTAAGAATTGGCAAAAAAGTACTTCTGTAAAATTTACACACAGTATACGGACCATTCTGCAATAGTAGGGAATGCGAAGCTTAATGATATCAATCGCTGATCTTGTCACAATGCATGAACATTATTGTTTTATCGTGAAGATATCATATGTAATGGAGTTTGCAGTACATTGTATGTAAGGGATGGAAGCATATAATGTACGTTCAGCCAATATCCCTTTCATTCCACATTGAGAAACATCTACTATTTTCCTGATGACCTAGGCAAGAGGGGCCATGCTTGTAGACAGCAGAACATCAGTCTCAGATGTCAAGTTTGCACCCCGTCACCTTGGTCTACAGCTGGTAAGTGTGTTTGTGACCCCTCACCTCAAAATCCAGCTGAAGTTGCCAATATTTTTATTTTTCAGAATCTCTAGACTCTAAGCCTTCTTAAGTAGTGATGTACGATTTTTCACACCTTGTTTCCATAAACCTATTTCTGAAATTGACTATGTGACCACTCGCTAGATAAGCACAGTTTGTGAGAAAATTGGTTTTGAAGTGTAGGTGCAGATTACAGATTTTGTAGATGATTACAGATTTTGTAGATGGCCTTCAGCAATACCTTTCCAATTATCCTTTCACTGGCAATTTTTTTCATTCATCTTTTCTAGCTGACCTAAAATCCTAATGAACATGGTGTACTACAAAAAGCTGGTCATCATCAGTGCCCAGTTTTCTACTTGTTCTTCTGCTCGTTCCTGTGTCTTCTTCTCCCTTTTTGTCTCTCCTTTTTCCTTTATTTCTGCCTCCTTTCCCCTATGTTTGTTGTTGTTGTTGTAGTTGTTGTTTGGCTGTAGGAGAATATGCTGCAAATTTGTCATTGTAGGAAATATAGAGACGTTACCTAATGATAGAAAAGTGATAATGGAGTGGCATTTTAAGGGCTGACCGGGTGTGAAATGTAGCAAAACCTTTTTGCGAATACAGTATACACTTCATTGCTGTCTTTGGGCCACAAGTGTGTGATTATTAAAAGCTGATCTATTTACATAATGGTCAGTGATTAACTAGATGGTCTGATATGGTTTCAGTTACAGTGCATAATGTTTGTACATCATAAAGCTGCCTACGACATGATTTTGGGCTTCTTTTCTGTATCAGTTCACATTGTACCCAACTTGCATCATATTAGTTTTATTTATGTATTGTACTTGTCACATTTTGTTTGTGTGATTGTGGGGTATTTCTGATTCACATAAAGCCACTTTTGTAGTAAATATCAGTGCCCTTCAATGTCTCACATTGAAGAAAAGTATCTAGTACTGTATTCGCCAAATATTTCACAAGATTTTTATTTTCTCGAATTTTGCGAGTCAGGTGCTATTCTCGAAATCAAAGACATGCAAAAATAATGACTCTGATCCCCGATATGAATGTGATGCACACATATTTCTCCGTTCAGTACAGTACTCCACGATAGCGAATTTAACCACTCACAAAATTGTCAGGAAGTCTCAATTCACGAAAATTTAGACTTGCTAGATATATGGCTATAAAGTATCATAATTAAAAAGTGATGTTCATTTCATTTGTATCTGTAGGCAACCTGTTCAGCAGATGGCATAGTCAGGATATACGAAGCTCCAGAAGTCACAAATCTAGCAACATTCAATCTTCAGGTAAACTGATATGACACAAGTCTGTAGCAGCCAAATCTCAGTCTTCTCTGAATGCCTTTTCAATTTGATCTCTCTGATTTAGAAGTGCCAGCTTTGTGATAGCCCCCAAGTGATTTTTTTTTTCCACCAGCAAAGTTATGTTGAGAGAAATATATTTGTTGCTGTTGAGCAAAGAGAAAGAAAAATCATATTTTACTAAAGAATGTAGGAGACATGAATGTGGGTACTTGGCAATGCGAGGTGCTACAATTCAGCTGTCTAGTTGAAAGTGAATTTGCACACATTTCTTCATAGTTTTTTTGGGGTTTTTTTGAGTATGAAAGAAAGATAAAGTTTCATAATCCTATAATTCAGGTTTTCCCACAGCTATGATCATAATGAAGGGCAGGGTTAGGAATTCCCTTGCAGAAAAATGAAAATTGTTCAAGAAAAATATACATGAATGAGATGAATGATTAATTATAAAGATGTGAAAAACAGAGAAAGTTACAGATGTTTAGATCATGATACCAACTTGATATTTATGAGATTTACCGATGTAGCAGTTATGATTTAAGATTAGGTGTGGATATATCTGGAGGCAGTCAGTTTGTTGAATAGCCAGAAGATTGATGTATCTCCAGAGATGGTGCCTCTTTAAGTCATGATTACTTCAGTTGTGTGTTACTTATGTACTTTTATTTGCAGTGCTGAGTACAGGGTATGTTGCACAATAAGGAGTGTGATTGTTGATAGGCATTAGAGGCAGAAATCCGTTTCTATGAGACTGAAGTGAATTTTCTTCATGTTTTTGCCTCACAGGAAGAAATCCACACCAAACTGAATTGTAGTTGTTTGTCATGGAATCCTTCAAGGTACTGTAAAACTAAAAATGTTTGCATTTTAATTTAGCAAATTTCATGAGAGCCAAGATTCGCAAAGTTCAAATGCACGCCAAAGTTCTTGTCTACATTACGTGCATTGAATGCCAGAGGCAATTTGCAAAAATTCTCACAAAAAAGGCCGTCGGCTCCAATTGGTAAAAACTTCATGCAGCAAAAAATATCTTACTTTACAGTGAGTGCTGGAAGTCTTGATATGTGCATGAAGTAGAATGTTAACCTCTCTTTGTGAAGCTCCTTATGTTGCACTCCAGAATTTCATCTTACACTATGTTTGGTACCAAAAGAGAATTTGCCAAATTTACCTGTATGAGCTTGCGAATGCTGAAGAAAGGAGTAACAGTATCATTGAGTGTATCTTTGAATATTGTGTGTTCACATAATTCTCTAAAATCATGTTGGACCACATGATCTGTTTTTTCAAGTAGCTTTGAGCTCGACACTGGTCAAGATTCTCTGCTACCACTAATAAAGTCTGTAGAAATGCTTATCAATGAACATGACATAATCATCAAATTACCAATCTGCATAAGAAACATACTTTTTGTAACTAAGTGTCCACTCTCTTGACCATTGGTAAATAGATTGAAAATCAGTGCTATTGGTTTCTTTTGCCCATCCCACTGTAGCAAATTACAGTTTTGCTCTGGATAAATGAAAACCTAGTAAAGTGGTTTGACTCTATGGGGTTATGGAAAAAGGGATGTTCCCACATTTCTAAAGATATTTTTAGTGCTACAGTTTTTCATTTTGTATGTTCTGATTTGGACTCAGAAGCATCTTGTGTGTGTGTGTGTGTGTGTTTGTGTGTGTGTTCTGCACAGAAATATAGGAAATGGGTTCTGAATTTTGTGTTAACAGGATGTACATGATCTCCCATTTCAGGAGAAAAAAAAAATGCAAGCATTATTTGCTTGTTATCAGAGGTTGATTTTGCCTGTTAATTCTCAGTCTCACAGATCTAGTGTCTTCTTGTAGCTGTCTCTTGAATAGAGAAAGTGATTTCCACATGAATGTTTTGGTAATCGGGGTCCTTTATTGTTGTAGTATGGGAGCTTGGCATGACAAACATGAATTTATATTGTCTTGAAGAGAGTGTGAGTGAGCCAGTCGGTAAATTGGCCACTTCTTGTTGTGTCATATATGTGATGTGTAAACCTCTGTTGACATGGTTTCAGAGTCCACCCACCAATGATCGCAGTCGGAAGCGACAGCTCTGACCCCTCAGGAGGAGGCAAGGTTCAAATCTACGAGTACAAGGAGAGTGAAAGGTCAGTCTCTCTTGTGTTTCATTAAAACTTGTGCATACATTGAATAGTGAGATACTACAAGCTGTGTAAACCCTACGATATGTTACCAGTCAGCTCAAATAACACACAAGTATGAGTTACATGATCAAGATCCCAATTTCTAGATTCAAGAAGAATACATTGCTTAATCATCTTTTTAAATGTTTTACTGATAACCAGAATCTCAGGATGATCTTTTATGTTTGACATTTCCCAAAGTGTTTTCATCATGCCTATTCGATTGGTATCATTTTTATCTCCGAGATCTATATTCCTCATGGGGGATGAGTATGGTGTGTCATATATGCAGAAATTCAAGAGGATTTTTTTTTACATTTTCTTTCAGTGTTATAGGGTGTCTCCCACCTCTGTCATTGTCTGTTCTTGCTATCTTTCTCTGAAACTTATTGTCTATCCTCTCTCCTCTGTCTTCTGCTTTTTTGTTGTTGTTTTTTTTTTTTTGTCACTCTCATGCCTTCTTGTACTTTTATTCTTGCTCTTTTTAATCTCGTGCTGTTTTTGTGCTTGCGCATTTTCCTCACGGTGCAGAAAATGGCTGAAGATCGAGACGCTAAATGTCATCACGCAGGCCGTCCACGATCTGGCGTTTGCTCCCAACCTGGGCCGTTCCTACCACATGCTGGCGATAGCTACCAGGGAGATACGCATCATGACCCTCACACCAATCAGGTAGGCTAGACTTCTGTTGTTGTTGTTGTTGTCGTCGTCGTCGTCGTCATTGTTGGAATTTATTTGGCATTTATAATTCCCCCAAGAATATTTCGTTGCTGGGGCGACAAGACCTCGTATCTACAAAATGTCAAATGTTCAGGAGAGCAAAGAGACCTGGCAGCCAAAGCACTGTATCCAATGAGATAGACATTTCTTTGACATGCCGTGGTGGCTTTATTTTTGGGGTAAGACATCTAGGATTTGTACAGGACATCACTTAACTGATTATCTGACCATTAATCCAAAAAAGTCATTTTCACCAAAATTGCAGATACAAGGTCTTGTCACCCCAGCGACGATTTGTGCCAAATATTTACTTATAAACTTACTTTAAATTTCAAATTTTACCTCACATTATTTTCATTTTATTAGGAAAATAATCTATAATATCAACTAAGTCTCGCTCACTAGCCTTAGTTCAAGTTGCCCAATCGAAGATCGTATTTTCTGGTACCAAAAAAGTCGGAGTTAGTCTCGGTCCCAGGCTGCTCATTGATTTGTTTATATACTTTTTATCAATATCTGCTGTGGTTTATGTGTCATGCATGGATGAGTGTCACATGTGGCCAGTAACTGCTACCAGTAGTGTTGTTGTTGTTGTTGTTGTTGTTGTTGTTGTTGTTGTTGTTGTTGTTGTTGTTGTTGTTGTTGTTGTTGTTGTTGTTGTTGTTGTTGTTGTTGTTGTTGTTGTTGTTGTTTTTGTTGTTGTTGTGGTGTGTTGGTGGTGTGTGTTGGTGTTGTGTGTTGGTGTTGATGTTGGTGTTGGTGTTGGTGTTGGTGTTGGTGTTGGTGTTGGTGTTGGTGTTGGTGTTGGTGTTGGAGGTTTGGGTATTACAGCGGTTGTCACTCAGAACTGAATATTTACACCATAACAGTATTATGTATCTTTCATAGTCTGGATCTGAGGCTGTGCTTTATTTTTGTCTTTGTCTTTTTCTGGCATGATTCTATGTCATGTATCAATGAGCATCTCATGAGCACATGCAAGTCATACTTGCCATCACCAGTCATCACAAAGTACTTTATAAAGATGTTTAGACTTGCTTTTGTCAAGCAATTTCTTCTTGGGCCACATATGCATAGATCTCCCAATGTGCAGCAGATCTTATGCTGTACGTATCAATGTCAATTCCTGTGAGCAAGTGCTATCTGTTCTCTCTGTGTGTTTAGTTTGCTTATTATAGATAGTCTCACTTTCAGGATGGATGTGTTTAGGAAAAAATGAATCCCACATGTCCATTCTCTCAAGGCTGCCATCTGTTAAAATGACACAATCCTAAAGTATCTGCATTTGGCTTTGTCCCCCTGATTTTAGGAGAGACCAGTCTGTGGGGTCAACCAGGTTTGAAATCAAGCATGCTGCCCAGCTGGATTTCAAGCAGAGTCAGGTGGGTATATTGACAATGAAGCCCCCTCTCTCTCTCTCTCTCTTGTTTCTTCTTCGACAGAAGGCCTATTACGTATCTTATCTCCCAAGTTGACTCTCATTTTCATACAGTATGAAATGCCACATTTTGCCACAGGATGACATCATGCAGAGTAGACTGCTTAAAGGCATAATTTACCATTTGCAGATGAAACAAAAACCAAGCTTTGGTGCTCATGAATAGTTCTACAATGTGATTTTAACTGAAATAGGGATAAAAACAACCAATGTGAAAATTTGGATCAGTATTGTTAGACATACTAAATGTTAACAATAATTAGAATAAAAATGTTTCTAGACTAAGCCGTCTACAGTTATGGTTTATTGAGAAAAATAGTGATACCTCCTTATATTTTAGGCTTTATGGCTGAATTTTTACATGGTAGGATGTTTTGTGATACAACTGACCTACACATATGTGTCAAATGTGATATCTAAAACATCTTTTAAATCACTGCTCCCAATGGTAAACAGTACTTTTAGATTGTTTCATCCAGGCTTTCTCATTTTTTTTTCCTTCTATTGTCATCTCAGGTCTGGAGAGTCAGTTGGAATGTGACAGGAACCATACTTGCAGCTTCAAGTGACGATGGCTACGTTAGATTGTTTAAAGGTGAGATAACAAGATTCACCAAGGATTTCAAAAGACTTTTGATAAGGTCGTGATTCATCTACTGTAGAAGCTTGATAAAACAGATTTGTAAGCTCTTTGTTTGTTTTTTTGTTTGTTTGTTTGTTTGTTTTTTACTGTGGCCTATCAATTGCCAAACATTGTATTGTCAATTTATGACAGAGATTGCCTCCAGCATCACCAAAAAATGTTTGTTTGACTTAACATCAAAATTTCCATTCTTACATACTGCAAAGCCTGTAACATCATGGACAAAGGAGGAAGTTGCTGTCATCTTCCCATTGTATATTTTGAATTTTCGGTTTAACGATCTGATTTCCAGCGCAGAAGATGAACGCATGGACAAATTACCAATGCATTTCACACTTTGTGGTTAACATGCGTGAAAGTCAGAAGAATTCATTCTCCAAGCGGAAAAGATAGTAGTTGGAATTAGATCTCTTTTGCCTTGAAAACTTTTGTTTGTGTGTAAAATATTACATTTCTTGAAACATAATGTGTCATTTTGTATGACACTGATATTAGGATGTGTTGGAATTTTTTATGCAGTTGTTTGTTGTTTCATTGGATAAAATTTTAGAAAAGAAAAATAAATGAAACAGAATAAATACGAAGCCAAAGTATTATTTACAGCATATCTCTTTTTTTTTGTGTGCAGCAAATTACCTCGACAAGTGGAAGTGCATCCAAGAGCTAAAGGGCAGTGACACAAACCCCACGGCTGGACTCATATCCAACATGGCTGCAGTGCACAAGGCTGACCACCAGTCACAGCAGGGGCGTGGCATGGTGGGCGGAGTCGCCGGCATGCAGACCAATGGATTTCCCACAGACCACCCTGCTCCGATGGGCGGACGCAGCAGGTATTCCTTCAAAACCCCGTGAGGGCGCTGTAAGACATCAACTCCCTTCACTAGTCGTCCTGTAAATGACGAGCAACATCATCACGCCCCCCTTATAGGCAGAAGCCTGCTTCAGCCAATTCCCACGATTACTTCATTCTTAGATCTTTAGTCGGTTGTTTGCATCCAAATGATCTGTTCAACTTTTCTGAGCAGGTGTTCCACCTTTAAAGTTTGAAGAATCTTCCACTGAGCGCTAATATGTGTAGAATTAGCTAGCACACTCTTCTTCACAAAGCATGAGAGACTGCAATCTTGTACATTAGGTTCAATGTAACATCATGTAATGACATTAGATGGATATATTACAAAATTTGGGGTCCAAATGGTCATCCAACAGCAGCAGGTGGAGGATGCAGCATGTTTAAGAAATGAGGAAAGAACAGCCAAAGAAATGTTTGACATTACTCAGGTGGAAAAGGAGACTGTTTCAAACCTCTCCATATGATACCATACTGATGATTATCACTATTTTCATTATGCAATATTGATAAGGCTCGCAAAAGATGATATTTTAGCCTCTGCTATGCCTTGGTTGTGTGGTCACAGAGATCAAGAGGATATCATCCCTCGTGCAAAATGGCTGTTTGCAACATTGCTCTTTACCCTGTATTTTTGCAAGTGGATTTCAGGCTTCTCATTTCAAGAGAACAGTGCAATTTTGTTCTTTTTTTATACAGTTTTTCCATATTAGCTGTGTAGCGGAAGAAAGTTCTTATGATTGGCCATAGTGCGAATCCCTCTCTATTTATCTATTTGCCGATATTTTTTCTTTGGGGCAGATATGGGGTTTATACCCTCCTATCGCCAAAAACAGAGTCTGTTATTTGTGTTCATTTATGGTCGTGCCTCAAAGCATTTTTTTTTTCCTGGTCTTTTCTTTAGAGTGGGATCATTTGGTTTTGCCAGCCATTCTGCAAAAATTTCCAACATTTTCACTGTTTCCCTGCATAAGATGTAAGGACATTGCGCTTAGGCAGTGGCAGTGAGAACATTTCAAATAAATATACGAACAAGAAGCAAAAAAACTTAACAGGAGAAAAAAATGAAATCCCCAAAAGCATTAAATTATGGAATGATAAAGTTTAAAGAAGATAACTGTGATTGCAGTGTGTGGCTATGGGTATTTTTGACAAAGGTGTGTGTACCAATGGTTGCACTAGCCAATGTCAAAAGAACCCACATTGCATTGAAGACAATAATTGTAGCACCCTCCCCCAAAAGTTGCAAACCTTCCTTGCTGCACTGACATAGCACCCACATGTCCATGGTAAAAATTGTACAGCTGGTACAGTGGTAGATATTTCCCGTCAGTCTTCAGTGTGCTGTGTAGACCATCACCCTGTGTTGTAAGTGTGCTTGTTTGTTTGTATGCAAAGCTTATCATGCCTATTGGTAGTTCAGCAATCTCAGACATTATTTTGGCCATGTTGCTAGAGTTTAAGGCAGATAAAAGAGATTTGTAAGATGTCGGTAAAGGGAATGAGAATAAAAGTAGCATGACACTTTCATGGACAAGTGTCAGTTCAGCACTTCTTATTGTGATGTCATAATTTGAATTGCTATGCCTAAAAGAAGTGCAGCACAATCAGTTTCAAACTTGAGTTTTTGCATTGAAGGAAACATTCCAAGAACACATTTTTCTCACTGTATTTCCTAGCACATTTGAAAATGAATGGAAAGGGATATATTTGCTTTTTGTTTCTTGAACACAAATTGCTGGTTTCATCTACCTGCCTTAAATGTAGTATGTTCAGTTTGTTGTGTGTTTTCTGTCGTGTTATGGAAATGTTGATGTACCCGGTATTTTTATGGTGATTTCTCCCAGTATCACACTTTGTTAAGAAAATTGCACTAGCAGGTATCTTTAGTTTGTTGATTGCTTAGTTTTGTCAAATTATAACTTGTGGTGTGGCCCTTGCTGCTGCTTCATCATCGCAAACCATGTATGTGCTGCTCAATGGAACAATTTATCCTTTTGAGGATGAGTCTTGAGTATACTCGGGCAGGTGTCTATGGGAAATGCATATTGTAGCAAAATTGGTCCATCCCCATTGGGTTAAAGGAACAAGTCATTTTGTTTTCATTTAAACACACTTTGTATTTTCCAACAAAGACTTTCTCTTCTTGCTACATTTTGCTGATGACTATACTCAGTATCACCATGACTATTATCCAGCGAGTGTGTCTGAGATAAACTTGGCCCAAATTGTCATTTTGCTTACAGTGTTGCATTGTTTACAATTTTACCCCCCCCCCCCCCAAAAAAAAAAAAAAAAAAAAAAAAATACAGTGCACTCCCGTTACAACAGACATGGCTATAACGAAATTCCAGTTACAATGAAATAAAAATTCAGGCTGCAACATTATCCTCTCTCTGTTTCTTTATTGTTTATTTGTTCGGTTTTAACGAAATTTCGATAAAACAAAAGAAAATCGCCAGTCCCAAGGACTTTGTTATAGCGGGAGTCCACTGTAAACTAAATTTACAAAATGCATATACTATACATAGATATTCTAATGCACTGCAAGAGCATTTCATGTGTGTGAAATAATCACTTAGACCAAGAAATATGTCATAAGCTTAGATTTAGATATACTCAAGGATGCTGATTTCTGTAAGTAGGTTGTTTCCCTCGTTTCAAATTGAATTTCTATTTCTGTCATTATTAGTCTAATATCGTGTTGGGCAAATTTATTTTGTGAACATTGTGGGAGATATGTTTAGTCTTTACACAGCAGATAAATGGGATCATGAGCTATTTCCCATTGAGTAGTGACCTAAATATTCTTATCAAAATGCTGACACAGGAAGTAAATATATACCAAAACTCTGATCAAACTGTCTTTTTTCACTTTTTTTCACTTTTTTTTTTTCTTGCATATTCAGTTTAATTAAATCAGTGAGATTTGCTGTCTTTATGAGCTCGAAAAATACAATGTGATTGGCTGATATTAATGTACCGGTATGCAGACAAACATACAGCTTGGGATATACTTTCCTTTCCAAAGTTTGCGTAAACAGAAAAATTAACCTTCAAACAGTCTCTCGTGGCTTTGTTTTCATAAACAGAAAGATCAACCTTGAGACAGTCTCGTGGCTTTGAAGGTGATTAGCTTCAAATTTGGCAGGGAACTGTGATCATTTTAATGGTGCGTGTCGTCACCACAAAATTCATGCAGGAAATATTTCTTCCACACTTTGTATCCTGAGTTTACTACCACAAATATGTGAAAGAGTGTTGGGTATTTCTTGTACAGTGTCATCATCTTTTGTTGGCCTTGCCTTGTAAATGGAACTTTGAGATGAGAGATGGAATATTTGTTCAACCGTTGGAACACATTTTGTAATAAAATTTGAGAGGTGAAAGAACCATAGATTGCCTTCTCTTTTTACTAGTTGTCTCACTCTCATGAGCATGTTGTTGATCAACTGGGGCATACAGAATTGCTTGCTTAGAATGAGGAACGTAATTTGTAAATCAGAAATATATTTGAATGTTAGACTTCTGTCCCCAAGCTGCAGTCAGTGTTATATGGGAACGATAATTCAGCAAGAGTTTTATCTTTTTATCCTCAAGCCTTGAGCTCTTTAATTGCCCTCAGATGCCCCTCCAAAACTCACTATATGCAAGAGTGTCTATGCGTGCCTCTTTAGAATGCAGTGTGTGGACAAAATGTAAATGTGTGTGTGTGCGTTTCTTTGCCTTAATAATTATCATTTCTGTGTCATCCTAATCTGCAAGTTTATCTTCATGAGCATATAATCTGATTTAGGTAATCGTAATCATGTGACATGCACTGCTTATCTTTATTGTGTGGCAGCTGGCATAACAGGAAACTTTCAGGTGTGCAAGGGTTAATGTAATGGAAACAAAGAAGAGAACTGAGAGGAAGAGTTAGAAGGGAGAAAGAAAAAGCCTCTATGGGAAAATTACAAAAGCTTATGAGTGCCACATTTTCAATTCCAAAAATGTGAAATGGTGAGATTCGAGATCTCATCTTCTTGACTTCTTTGGACCGCGAAGGCGAAAAGGCTAGTTGTGAGATGCTGTCTTCTTGGCATCTTGAGTCCGAGAAGGCAAGAAGACGAGAGCACATGGTCATATCTCACCTTCTGGCCTTCTTGCCTTCATGGGTCCAAAAATGCAGAAAGACAAAGATGGGTCTCTGACCCCAGAAGTCGAGAAGAAAAGATCTCACAATCCAAATTTTTGCCATCTCAGACCAGGATATGTTGAGAAGGCGGGGAGTTACCTCTACTCAAAGGCAATCACAAACATTTGTAGAACACGAAACGTACAAAGACGTGTGAATATATGTACATAATATGCATAATATGATATATGCATATGTATGTATATGTACTGTATATAGTTCACACAGGGAAACTTATTATACTGACAGTGGTTAGTGCTGGCTCTAAAAAGTGTCGCATACATACCTTTAAACAGAGTGATTCCTTTGATATTTAAGTTAAGAGTTTTGGAAAAGATGGAGTGAAAGTGAGAAGAGGAGAAACAGAAAGAAGAGCAAAGGGAAAGAAAGAAGGAAGAAAGAAGAAGGTCCATCTTGGTGATTATTACAGAGACAAAAAGTGTGAGTTACAACTTACAGTGCAATTCCACACTATGTTCGAGTTGATTCAGATGAATAGAACAGTGTAGGTCATACTGTAAAAGTGGATATTTTCGTGTGACTTATTTTTCGTGCTTGGCCGGGTAAGAAGAGTTCTATGTTTTTTTAAGTCCGCGGAATCAAGACATCAACTACTGGAACATATGGCATGCAAAAATATTCGCGTGCTTTTATTTTCGCACTAGTTTCTGGTTGCACGAAAAGTGCAAAAATTTCTACTTTTACAGTAATCCGACAAAAAAGAGCAAGGAAAGAAATGGACCCCTTTTGACATGTTTTCATTGAACAGTGATTGTGGTTGCAGCTACAGATGCATAATAGCTGAGTTGCTAATGTCATGCTGTCACAACGTTTTCCTCAATTTGTGCACAAAAATATCAATAGAAATGAATGTTTTGAGTTAATAAATTAGTTCCTCCCTAACTTGAAATAGAAAAGAGGAAAATCATTATCATTAGGCTATTGTAACACAATAAAGATTTGACATAAAGGAATTAAATTTCTGTTTATTTCGGGTCCAGAAAGTTTAGTGATGATTTGTGCATAGGTCAGTGGTAGACTTGTGAAGTTGTGACAGCACCTCGTCCAATTTGTATACGTGATTGCTACTAATTTCACTGTATCATGAAAACATGAAACACTTTTAAGATTTCATAACCGTATGTCCGCTCTTGATGAGGCCTAAGATTTTGTTTGTTTGATTTTAAACTTAAACATGGTGTGAAATTGTACATTATTGCCGCCGTATTTCTTGAGCTTTGTGATTTCTTTTTTCTGCCTCTCATTGTCGGCCATCCGCATGTTTGCTCGCAACAAAGAAACGCACAGGCATTGGCTGTTTACATTCAGCGACTACATGGCCCAACAAACACGCAACATGTGTGCGCCAAATTGCTGTTTGACTGATGTTTTGCATGAGTGTGAAAAGTGTAGAAGCTTCTTTGTGCAAGAAAACGCCTTTTAAAATAGCATTATGTTGTGATATAGCAGTATATTTCAATTTCTTGGTGCAAATGTTTTCAGCTGGAATTTTTGTCATTTGCTGCTCCTTCATGCAGTCCTCACAGCCATCATTCATTCAAAAGTGTGACAAACCCCTCTCAAGCTAAAGTTGAGTTTTCTTTTCCGATGACTTGTGAGTATTTAGTAAATGCATGTGACAGGAAGAACTTTGCAAATGATTATTGAGGGAATCCCTTCATGGCATCGTTTAAGCAAAAATTTAACTTCACTGGCAATTTAACATCCATACAAACCACACTGTCTTGCCCCCTTCCTGGCTGCCAGCTAACTTTCGTTCTTGTATACATTCCAGCTCAACAGAGGACTACGCGTTTGTGCGGCTTTCCCCAGAGCCTACGACACCCTCTTCCTCTCCGATATCACGCAGCATCCAGGAGTCCTTCCTGGTCACCCCCTTTCGTCTCCTCAAGGAGCAGTCCTCTGCCCTCTTCTCGGACCGGAGTGCCGACAAGCAGACCACCACTGCCCACCCCATCTAGTGCCTGAAGGCCTCCAAATTCCCCTCTTTCCCCTCTTAGACCATTACACACACACACACACACACACACAGACACACACACACACACACACACACACACACACACACACACACACACACACACACACACACACACACACACACACACAATCAAAGGGAATCACTTTTGTTTTGTTCTCTGGTTTGGTTTGAAACTTTTCTCATCTTCTGTAGAGGAGTATAACATAGCATTTTATCATGTTGGTACATAGAGAGATACCAGTATTGCTATGCTTGTCCAGTGATGGGGAACTGCTTTATTCTATGCAACAAATTTTGCTCATTGCCATTAGACCATGCTCCGCTCCCCGAGGTCACTTTTTGATTTACACTCTAAACACTATCCCTTGTTATGAATCCTGATATCAAAATAATCCAGATGAAATCATCACATGGCTAAAATTCAATTTTTCTGATCATAACATCTACCTCTTAAAGTATCTCAAACAGATCACAGCTGATTATGATGCTTTAAAATTGGTAACGTGACTGTCTCTCTTGGTAGCACAGTGTGTGTCTATCAATTGCCATGATTGTCAGGAGGCATGACAATTCCGAATGGTTTGATGTTGTTCCCATGTACAGTCAAACCTGTCTATAGCAGCTACCCAAGGGAGATGAAGAAAGTGGCCGTTATAGACAGGTGGCCGCTATAGGCAGGTTATCCAACTTTGTGCGCATTGCCTGCATGTACATGTATCATTGTTGCGTACATCTATACAATGTACTTACATGTACGTGTATTGTATGTGTGTACATATGCACACGTGTGTTTCATGCATTGAACAATGCCGGTGTTTATGAAATTGTTGCACAGTAGCATGTGTACAGTCGTGAAGAAAGCTTAACACTAATGCAGTATTATGACTGAGTGAGTGATGAATGCAGTGGTGGCGATCCTGGAATGTTGCCCATGAATGACTGGCATGGCTACAAAGCAGAAAAACACGCTGAATTACTGGCTCGGCTACGGCTCCATCGGGTCTGCGGCCGCTATAGACAGATTAAAATCTACCGTGGGAAACAAACTTTGTGGCCGCTGGCCACGTTAAACAGGTGGCTGCTATACACAGGGTCTTTAACAGGGTTTTTCTCTCGGGGGATTTTTCAGTGGTTGCTATAGACAGGTGGCCGCTAAGGCAGGTTTGACTGTATTGTTTTGTGTGGGATGATTTGTATGGGGCACCCTTTTCAGCAAGAATCCTGCAAAAGGGACTTTGGGATAATATGGTGGGTTAGTTGATCCACTTTATTCTGAAGTTCAGCCCTTACTGTATAAGTGGATATTTTTGTGCGACTAATTTTTCGCGCTTGGCCGGGTAAGAAGAGTTTTGCGTGTTTTTTAATTCCGCGGAATCAAGACATCACGCACAGGAACATCATGGCAAGCAAAAATATTCGCGTGCTTTTATTTTCGCGCTAGTTTGTGGATGCTCGAAATGCGCGAAAATTTCAACACCGCGAAAATTTCCACTTTTACAGTATATTATTTGAAAGCCAATTTTCAGTGGAACTTAAAGAGCAATATGTAGGGCATATCATGTCGTGCTGATTAAGAAATATGCATTTGTACCTGTATTAAGTGGTCCCACAGACAATTTAAAAATGTTTGTAAAGTAGCACAATTAAACCTTCTGGTGTGAACTGAGCTAGGGCATTGGGTTAGTTGAACCAGATCTGAATTATTCAAAGAGGAATGCAAGAAAACACACAATTTAACTCTAGTATGCATTTTCATTGAAACACAAACACATTACAAGACATTCTTTACGTTACAAGATTAGTTAGATTTGTCATGAAAAATCTGACAATTTCTATTCTATTAGCACGATTGTTTGTGTTTTGTTTGTTTGTTGTTGCTGTTATTTGTTGTTTTTTACTCTTACACCAAGATTACCAGTACTCATACAAACACCATTCCAGGTAAATGAAGCCAACAAAGCATGATGTACAAATACTTATGAACAAAAATATTGAGATTTGTTTTTTAGTAAAGCACATATTAAGTTGGTCATATGTGGCTCAACAAACTCTCCACTCTGTGCTTCAACTAACACCAGACCCTATTTTACATGAACATGCCTTTAGCAGGAGATATGAATCTAAAAATTAAACCAAAACAAACAATTCCTCTTTTTTTTTTTCGTAAAGATTATTAAGATTAATCTATGTAGTGATGAAGATATGATTTTACCAATTGTTTTTCCGCCATAAATCAACTTGAGAGGCAAAAAGCACTTTTTTTTTTCTATATTAGAGATACTAGGGATTTCAGTCACAGTCAGAACATACAGTTGCGAGCTCTCTACGTGACAGTATGTGGCAGTCAATATTTTGCAAGCTTTTTGGAAGGGGTAGCCTATAATCTAGGCGAAGGATGCAGCTATTGTCTTTGCTGTTATGCAAAACGTCTGATGCGGTGAGACGACATACAGTGGATGCCTGCAAAGCATCTACCACCTATATCCACTCATCTTGCTTTAGTCGTTTTTTAATTATCGATTTTAAATCGGTGGCAGTTTTTGTACGCAAATCTACAGCGATTCATAGTTGATAATAAGAAACCGACTAAAGCAATACGAGTGGATATAGGCGGTAGATGTTTCCTCTGTTCGTAGTGTGGCCGCATCAGACGTATCGGTTAGCAAAGACAATAATCTCATTGCACCAGACAGTTAGTGTTACAGCAAAGACAATAGCTGCATCCTCCACCTAGATTATAGGCTAGGGATAGGGTGGCTCACCTAACCCCCTTTCTTCCCCACTACATTGTTTTTATCTGAAAACATCAATTAAGTACCCAGAATAAATTGAGCGAAGGACTGAAATACTGAAATTTGTGCTTACTTCCTCTGTAGATGTCGGGAGTCAGTGGATGGTATCCAGTTTCATGTAAATATCGACTCATTCTGATTTTTTCTTTGTTGAAAGGTTTTTCCCTTAAAAGTGAATGAAACCCAAATATATACGTATGATATTCATTCATTCATTTATCATATGGATTGAGTAAATGCAAGAATATTAGTAGAACACATCATTTATGTTTGAGGAGAGTCGTACAATTTGTTCAGACCGTATGAATTTAAGTTTCGGTATTGCCATTGTTGGATAAGAAGACTACAGTTTCTGATGCCACAGTAGGACAATATAAAGAAAATATTAGAATTCCACAAATTTAATTTCTTCATGAAAATACTAATTCTTTCCACTTGTAACCGAGTCATGTTAAGGGTAATATTATTTCCCTTGCCTTCTGAAAGAGGCAAGCCAAATGCCTTTTCATGATGCCAAGAAATATGAATATACATTGTATGTTGTTATTGTTATATCACAACTGTTGTGATCTTCTTATTCAGCGATGGCGGTTACAAAACTTAATAAAATTCATAATTTCTGAACAGACTGTCTGATTTTCTTCATGCTACACTGATGTGTTCTACTAATATTTCTGCATTCTATTAATAAACATGTATTTTTGGGTTTTATGCGCCTTTAAGATCAATTATTTTATGTATGCACGTATGCCATGTGTGTTTGTGTGTGTATGCTTGTGTGTATATACATTTATTATTTAGGACACCATCATCACACACACACACACACACACACACGTATAAATGCATGCATACCTCACACACAGACACACACACACAACTAAGAACAAATGTCTATCTAGCAAAACTTAAAATTGTGCCTTATCCAATGTTTCCCATTCAAGGTAATAAGTACTACTGCCTTTGGAGTTTAGTACGATTCTATACACCATGTTATTAACTTTTTAAAAAAACTCCGTATCAGTGCAATGCCAGTGTGTTCAAGCTGATTTGGTTGAATAGAGTAACATCAAACATGAAGAATGGTAGAAGTGCCATCATAATTGGACATGAATTAATAAAAGTTACAGAACTTCAGCTTGCACTATGTCACCGAGCAGTGGATGTCATCGCATATCGTCGCTGGGGCGACAAGACCTCGGATCTACAAAATGTCAAATGTTCAGGAGAGCAAAAAAACATGGCAGCCAAAGCACTGTATCTAATGGGATAGACATTCCTTTGACATGCCGTGGTGGCTTCATTTGGGGGGTAAGACATCTAGAATTTGGACAGGACATCACTTAACTGATTATCTGACCATTAATCCAAAAAAGTCATTTTCACCAAAATTGCAGATACAAGGTCTTGTCACCCCAGCGACGATATGCTAATTGAATAATCTGTCATCATCATACAACTTGAACTTGCCCTCTGGCTTTAGCACCAAATTGGTTCTTTTATGTGTTTGTTTGTTTTTCCAATACTTTGACATTTACAACCTCTTCCTTCCTTAAAAGTCATCTAGGTTATTACAACACACTGATAATTTGATGTCAATAATACACATTTTTTTCATTTTTCATTTTTCATTCCTAAAAGATACTTAGCTCACATTGAATTTTGATAAGCATACTACCATTCTGTTTGACTGCACTCTATAAATAAACCGACTGGAACACACAGTCGAATTGTACTTTACTATGAACCCACACATACACACACAATCAATGAAAATGCATATGCACATGTACAAACATATGCACACAAACACACAATTAATGAATATGCATACGTCATACATAAGTATACCAGGGCTTGACATTAGCAAGGAGGTTCAAGAGAATGGAGTCACAACTGTCGTATTTCCTTTGAAGTCACGTTTGATGCCGCCACTCGAAAGTATTTGAAGCATGTGGCAAACTGGATCTGCCGCGCAGATAGGAAGACAATTGACTCATGTCTCATTGCATAATCATCAGCCACTTTCTAACGAAAATATGTCTTTGTGATGGTAATTACTTTTCGCCATCCCTACTTATAAAAGATAGGTGGTATATAATGGTGAAGACACAGGGATGCGCGAATAGAAATTGCGCAAAAAATGATGAAATGAAAATGAAAATTACTCGACTGGCCGTGCCTGGCCACTAATCTGATATATCTATTAATATAGAATTATACTCGAAGATTATTCCATATCAGTTTCATTTGGAGGAATTAAGTGGAAAAGTGATAAAAACCTGCTTTCCGGGAGGGTACAGTTTTAAACACTTTCACATGATACAGCTCTGATTTACACTTTTGCACATATTTCTTGAAGGGATTGACCTTTGTTTAATGAGCTTTATCATTAAGTGAGATTCTGTTTCATTTAATAGATAAACAAGCAAAATATAGCCAACATTAAGTTCACGTTCAAAATGAATCTTCAGATTGCTCAGCAAGACGGCGGCATCAAACCCCGCCACCAAAGGCACAGATGCACCTGTGGAATTCTTTTGTACATCAATAGAAAAGTGACAACTGTTTGAATAATTACAGCCAGTTGGAACTCCATCTCTTAAACCTCCTTGACATTAGCAATGGCCTGGTGGCCCAGGGCCACAAGAAATAGATGTCCAGCCTGCACTTTTTAAGAAACTGCACTGTATGTTTGGTGGCCCAAATGGGCAACCAATTAATTTTATTGTCAGGCCACCACAAAAAAAAAAAAAAAGTTAATGTCAAGACTTGAGTATACACACACATGATTAATGAATATGCTAACATGCATGCATATATGCACAGGATACAATGATCAAGCATATATACTGTAAAAGTGGATATTTTCGCACAACAAGTTTTTTTGCATTTGGCCGGGTAAGAAGAGTTTCATGTGATTTTAATTCAGTGGAATCAAGACATCAACTATTGGAACATATGGCAGGCAAAAATATTTGTGTGCTTTAATTTTCGCGCTAGTTTCTGGTTGCACGAAATGCACGGAAATTTCAACACCGCGAAAAATTCCACTTTTACAGTACCCATACAAACACACACAATACCATTAACATACATACACACATACATACATACCACAACTAAAGGAAGGAGTCAATGACACCGGACAAGCATGTTTTTATTTTTTTTTTCTTTTTTTGAACAGAATGAGCTAGTCTATATTTGACTCAATGAAACTTGTCGGCAGCAGACCTATGTAATAGTCAATTATGTGTACAGTACAGACTTGTAATGTAACCGGGCATCGTCCAATCAGCATCAAGTCATGATCCCTTAGAGACGGTCACCACAAATCAACACCACTAGAATTTAATCAGTTCAAAACGACCGCTGGAACTCTCACAATGACACTGAAGTGGGCTGCTTTTGTTGGTAGGTTTGTTTTGTCCATTCGAGACCAGCCACATTTTCTTGGTATCAAACTAACGAACTGCACATAAAAACATGATTCTAGCAGAGATTTTTTTTTCCATTTTTCTCTCAAGACGTGATATAAATGTTTACATACACGAGGATTGCAGGTTTGTGTTTATACAATTTGATTATTACACCCTCTTAAATGGAAAATTGTTACTACTACATACAATACAACGCAAGATCCAGTCATGATTTTTTTTCCTTCTTGAAAAAATTTATACATTTTTTTTTTTTTTGTCAACACCCATCACTTATACAAGTTTACCTTGAGGAAAAAAAAAAGAGACGTTCAATCATCAATTCTGATTTTCCATACACATGTATTTACAACAGTTGTCATGCCTGTATTGTTGACAGTTTGATCTGTATCAACAACTGCTTCAGTGAAAGCATTCGGACACAAATCGGTAGAAAACAATGACTGCACAATTGGCACTGGTTAACTGAGGCTTTCAAAAATCAGCAAACATCAATAAACTGACAGCTAGAAATAAATGACAGACGAGCTGTGAAAATCTTTGAAAAAAAGACAACAACAACCAAAAACAAGCTGCAATAAATCTCTTAAAAGGGAGGGTTTGGGGGAACAAAATTTGGATGAGGGGGGAACTGACAGTAATGACCCAAACCTTCTATTGTTTCTTCCGCATGGCCAAGTCTTTGACAAAGAATAAATGACGAAGATTTCTGAATTTTATTCATAATCTCATTCCACCAGAAAAGAACAACGTTTAGGGTTGGCTAGGACAAAACGGACCATTACACGCTGGCTGTTTTCACTTGGGGAATTTTTTTGGCATACCGGTACAGTATGCTCTCTCCTCCCCATCCCCAGAAGTTCCCCTTGACTGCAGTTTCCAGAACAGCCCCCCGATACTCTGCTTTCGGTGTGGGGATGAAATCTTACACAGAGCTGTCTACTGGCATTAAGATGAACATAACCACTTTTCTCTCATCTGCTGCCCCCGAAACCAGAACAGTTCTCCCTCAAACTGATCGAACATTGAAGTTATCCATTGCAGCTACGTGTCGTATTAGTCTCTTGTGGAGAGAGAGCCTAAAGAGTTCATAGCGAACATGCACACAATATTCCAAGTCCACAAAATAATATTTATTGTCTACTTCTTGTCGCATATCATAGAGGAGGATATTTCTTGAAATGCATAAGGTAGCTGATACACAAGTGACCAATGTTGGATATACACCCCTTCTTCACTAAGTTAAAAAGGAAAAAATCAAACAAGCAAAACTTAATGCAAAAAAAAAAAAAGTGTCACACAATACTTGCAATACTGGAGTCTACTTGAAGAACAGAAACCCTTCTATGCAACTTTACGGGAATGATAATAAACTTATTTCTAGCAACCTGTACAGAATTATATACAAATTACATATGTCGGACAAGAAGGAAAAAAGTGATCTCCACCATTTCAGGGGGAAATATAAGAAGAGATCTTATATATTGCCAAACATTATCTTTTCCTTCTCCTTTCTTTGCCTTCTCTTATTTTTTTATACAAACATTCAAAGACATACATCATCATGCATTATACCGACAAGCTGCTGTTTTACAAATTAAAAGAATTTCAAAAAAAAAAAAAAAAAAAACATACAGAGAGAGCGTGAAAAAAAAAAGAGTGTCTGACAATAATTATTGGCATGAAAGTTAGGGTTTTCGGGTATTGTTGTGCTGTATAAAAAGCCCCCTGGGCTTGAGGTGATTTGATGTCTGTGAGTGGTATTGGAAAGTCACTGGTAGTCTGTGCCATACTGTTTCTCTTCTCATATTAGCTGGTCGGACACAGAAAATTCTGGGTCTTCTCCTCCTCTTCCCTTATTCTGTTTATCATGGAAAACATATTTTCCCTTTTGAAACACAAGGGGGTGGGGGAGGGGGGCAAAATGACCAAAAATTTTGTCCACGCACAAATTTCACTACTACCCCTGCTTGGGTGTGATTGCTGACAAGGATTTGCGTTCCTGCTTCTACCTCAAACTGGCCAGCATTCGGAGGCATACTGTCACTCAAGGCAACACCCCCAGATTGTGGATTTTGCTTGTATGCCCTCAACGAAGTTGGGGAAACCTTGACTGCATGAAACCATGGGTCACCACATATTGTTTGGCAATTTTTTTTCTCAGTACATTCCTTGGTAAAGAAGGCAACCCACATTGTGCTCAGGTGGGATACAAAAAATACAAAAACAAAAGGCTGCATTTCAGTTGCAAGCACTAGCTAACAGGGAACATGTCATACACAAAGTGTGATGCCACACAATATCCCCCCACAAGAGAAGATGCAAACACACATTATGACATTGCGCAATAATTTCTGCTCCCCCTCCCCCTTCCCCCCAAGAAAAGTACGCACCCCTTAGCAAGGAGTCCCTAGAGTAGAGAAGTGTGACAATGGCGTCACAGACTCTAACACACTAAGACATACATTCCATAACACACTGAAGACCTGCCACCAAACACACGTCTGTTACCCAGGTCTGCTGCACAGTGCATTGCTTACCAATTCACATCATCAAAATTCCTGGCTAAACTCACAATAAAACCAAGAGATAGTAGTAACAGTAGTAGTAGTAGTAGCAGTAGTAGTGGTAGTAGTAGTAGTAGTTTCTTTTTTTGTGTAAGAGTTGACAACAGTATGTACGCACTGCCCTGTTTTCTTACTTTTTTCATTAAATATGTCATCAATACTGACACAAACACACTTTTTGCTAGTTTTGTAAATATCTACAGTTCAAAGTCATTTTTGTTTATCATTTCTTCACATACAATTATGGGTACATGATTTTCTTTTTTTTTTCATACAAAAAGCTTGAACAAGGAAAAATGGCAAAAATCAAAACAAGTTTACAAAGGTTGTCACTGGTTATTGATTGTTTTGAAGTCTCCTGTCTATACTTAAATCACACTGTACAACTAATGACATTGCTCCGCGTTTTTGTTTTCCCCCTTCTCCCTCCGATATAATCAATCAAATCATTTGATCTCAATTATTAACACACATAAGGCTATGAACAAGTCTTACACACAACAATCCCAGCGGACGACGTCAATTCTGGAATCCCATATGCGAACAAGTTCTCCTCTCAGCTAGAATATGACACAAACACGATAAGACTGTGTACAAGTCCCATCACACAAGGCTGTTGAATGTTTCACATACATTCCAAAACAACACATAGTTCATATTCTCCGTGATTTTCTTTTTTTCCCCCCACTGCTACAGCTTTGAAAACAGAAAATAAAAATATCAAAATCATTAAAAAAAGAAAGGAGAAAAAACAAACATTGTACTCGATACTGTAGATGTAGCGTGATAAATCTAAGCAGTCGGGTAGAAGCACTAAGGCTGTCAAATAAAACTCCATGCCATTTCCTTGGTGCGGTATGAGGTAACCCTCTTACGAGATATGGATTTTCCTTTAAACTGAAATTTGGGAATGCTAACTGAGAAAATGTTTTCTCATTTTGAACATCCTATGCCCCTATTCCCTTTACACTGCTCCTCTCAGTCCAAACGTTCTGTTTACACGTGATGAACACCATAAAATTACCCCCCCCCCCCAAAAAAAAAAAAAGGGGGGGGGGGGAGAGAAAGAGGGAGAACCCCCTCCCCCACCCCACTCGTGTCACTGGGGCTGACAGTGAGCCATCAACAACTACATGATTTTCTCCTCTTTAAATATTGAGAAACATTTCCAGCGTATGAGCTCCTGAAAGTCTATCGTTTCAGGCTTACATATATACCTTAGGGCAGCCCCTGAATATGTTATTGCTGTAGACACAAGAAGGAGGAGACTATGAGGAATTGTTTTCCCGGGTTTTTACTTGACAGTATGCTCTCTGCAGACGTTTGAATTCAATTCAATATGTAAGACTTACCATGAATTAAATAAATAAAAAAAACAAACACATAAACTTTGTGTTCCCTTTCCCATTCTAAATTCCTTCCAGTATGCAAGAATGAGATAAAAGTTCCCTCCAAGTCACACGGGTGTATCACAGACATCTGTCAATGTCATTTTCCTCCTGTTCTTCCACCATTGGTGATCTTAACCAGATCTTGAGGTTAACGAGTCAAGTTTGTGTCAAATACTGGTATGCATACAGATGTTCCCTTTCACCCCATCCCCCCTTTGGTTTGGACAGATGACCTAAGCATGACTCAAAGACTATATCGTAACGGAGGGTCAAAATGTCAGGTGCGTTTTGTTGTTGTTGTTGTTTGTTTGTTTTTACACTGACCTACCCAACCCAAATATTTGATGTGTATCGATCATATAAATATCCTCTCCTTTTTTCCCCTCACTTTCTTCTTGGTGGTGCTACTGGAGTATATCTTGTCTCACAGTGGTTCGACAACAGGCGCGACTGCCATGATACCTCAACCGTGTGCGCCAAGGGCCTATAGGTGGAATGGAGGGAACACACGAGGGCGCACTTCCCTATTAGCTGCCCAGTCACTGAGAGGTGTGCTCCCATGGCTACCTTGACCGAACGAGAAGGGAACAAATTCATTCTTGTTTCACCTCCGTGGTGCTAGCAAGGGTGTGTGTGTGTGTGGGGGGGGGGGGGGGAGAGGGGGAGGGAGGGGGACAGAAATGACAAAATATTGTTTGTGTGTGATGCTGCCTTTGATTTCACAGTAAATATCACACTTCTATGGGGGACAGCCATTGATATAAATATAGATAGATAACACAGAGAAAAGACAAATGGACAGATGAAGACATAATATTTACATAATTCTGTGCTTACATATGCATTCTCTACCAAAAAAAAAAGAAGAAAAACCAGGATAGCTGTTTGATAAAAGAAATGTTTGCGCTGAAAAAGTGCAATTATTCGTTATTTCTCTCAAACATTGATCTCCTGGTTTTTTTGAAATTTGTATCAACTGTTTTTTTTTTCCTTCAGTTTTTTTTTTTGAAATATTTACATGTTCTGCATGCTTAGAATAGTAAAAAGGACACAAATGATTACTTACGAAGTGTGGTCCTTATCAACCGATCTGAGGATTATTAAAAACACAGACTACAACTCTGCTGTTGTAATACAAAAAGAAGTCTATGAGGAAACACAAATTTTTGAACTAAAATGAGAGGTTTTGTGCCATAACCTGGATATGGCCCTGCAACTGTTACACTGGTACAGAGAGCCATGAAATTCTCTTCCTCTCCTTCTGTCAATCTCTCACATTCTCTTTCTCACTCTCTTTCACCTTGTTCTTACACTCTTTCTCTTTCACTCGATCTCTCTCTCTCACTCTCCATATCTACAGCTCAACGTAGAGCAATAAATGTTTATACGCTCATAGCTTCTACAATGCCTTGATGCTTACTACTCATAATTGCAACAGAATGACCTTTTAAAAACTCTTCAGATTTTTCACATACATGTATGTTCATAATTGTATTTTTTTTTCGTTTTTTGTCATTTTTTTTAAACCTTTGATATGCCACACATGCCAACTCCAAGAACAAATGTCCATCTAGAACAATCACCACTGTGTTGCTCGATCAGATCAGATTCTACGTCAATTACAATAAAATAAAAAAAAAAGAAACGAACATGAACAGAAAAGTTACAAAAATCAAGAAATGATTCTCCACATCCAGCACAGAGCCTTTATACAGCCACTAGGTATGAAAAAATGTCTTCCACTCACAATTCATTCTTCGCTTCTTCTGTCAATCCACAAAATCTGGTGGAAGGAAAACACAGCAGCTTGGATTGTTTAGTTGATTTTTTTCCTTTTTTTTACAAAGTTGGCGATTTATCTGTCTTAATTCCTAATATTTTCTCTCGTAACTTGCCCCACATCCACCTCTCATATCTCTTTCCTTCTCCTTCTCCTCCTCCTCCTCCTTCCTCTCTTGCTCTATCCTTCCATCTCTCCACAGGGGCAAGGGAAGGGGGCATCTAATAGAAATAACCATTAGTGCTGCTGCGCGTCGAGTCACCCCGCTGGCTCCGCGAGGGACTGGTCGGTCAAAGGTCACAGCAGCTCGTACTGCCGGAGGTGCATCCTCTGGATGATGTCCCGACAGTCGTCGAAGACCCGTCGGATGTTCTCCGTGTCCACGGCACAGGTGAAGTGAGGGTAGCAGTAGTGTCGGCCGTCGCCGCTGGCTGTGCTGATACGCTGTTGGTGTGGGTAGGGTTGATTGGGTTCGGGCAAAGAGATGACACAAGATTATTGGTGAGCTATCCAGAGTTTTCTTACATGCACATGAACTGTTTTGCATGCATTTTTTCTCTGGGTGGAATATGACCTATTTTATTTTCCATTAGACCTATTTCCCTCCAGACTTTGCTCTAACAATCATACTAGGGACAATAGAACAAGACAGAGAAAGGTAATTCCAGCACACATGCAATTCACAAAGAAATCTCAGTATGGTCTTTTTTGGAACTGAATAAACATGGGATTCTATGCAAGTTCAAGTAATTTACAATCACATTACTATGACAGGCATTAACAGTTCCTGTTGATATACAATAAATGAGTAATACGATGAGACAGAGTGAAGACCATGTGGATAGAGAAATGGGGACATGCTACCAGAAGAGAATAGGAGAAAGATATAAGATTGATAGATTAGAAAGATTAGATAGGATAGTTAGAGAAACAGAGAAAGAGACAGACAGACAGACAGACAGACAGACAGACAGACAGACAGACGGGAGAGTGACACTTCATTAAAATGGGTATAAAGAGTTGAAACTTTCAAGTTATGGGGGAGGGGGTAGAGCATGGCTTACCAGGAATTCATCGCGGATGAAATACTTTGCTCGCAGGACTTCCTCTGGCTCACCAGTGTCAGTTGCGGCTGTACAATACAAAAAATGGCGGGTTAAAATGATGTAGTTAATTCGAAGAAGAACTCTTTATTACATGTTTACAGAGCTTCAGCATTGGCTGCACTGAACAAACAGTTGGTTAACTGATATATGATCAGTTTTTGACAAACACTCACACCATGTTGAGATATCTCATCGACAGCCACTTAATTCAGGTCCTGCCTTCACACTCCCGCCACTATCACAGTTAGAGAGAATATCTCAGCACGCTTAAATGTGAACTAACATTCTTTTCTCTTTTCACTGTAACAGTTAATTAACGTACAGCTGAGAAACACAATATGGGCTGCTAAGTTAACCTTCTTTTTTTTTTTTCAATTTCATGAAATTTGTCTCTCTAAACTTTGATAGCTTTATTCATGTCAGTAAATTGTCAAAAGTCTAAGGATGAGTTTATCTTTTCCTCACACTTAATTGTTTCTTTCTCTCTATCTCGCCACTCCAAGACAGAGTTATCTGACTATCCTTCTTGAGATACATACAATATTCAGATTTTATTGAAGGAGGCAACTGTAGAAAACACTACATAAATTTCATTTGGTAATCACATATGCCATTTTGATCACTCCCAATCCTGTAAAGCATCTTCTAAATAGCCGACAAGAAAATCACATCGAATTCAACTTGCAGATATTCCGATGCCACTACACTACCACAAACTCTATATTGTCAAAAATGATGGCAGCAGAGTACGACAAGCAAAGAAACGATCAGGGCACCTGTCTTCTCTATCACACACACAAACACATCCTGTTCTTGCTCTGGTAAAGATTCTGGGCAAAATGATTCCACTCTCAATTCATTCGAAGCAAAATAAAAAGGAATAGACCTTCACGTTTCTGCTTTGATAAGGATTATCCTCAAATTTTCCCTACTTTCCACTCACATTGAAGCAAAATGAATATGCATACACTTTTGTGATATACGCTGGTGGAATGTTCCTTACCGTCGGGTGGGATTGTATACATTGCATACTCGCTGAAGTAGTCCTCGATCTTGGACCTGCCTGCAAGGACCTTCTCTGCCAGTAGGTCCTGCTTGTTGAGGAAGAGGATAACTGAGATTGTCCGCAACCACCTGCAGCCAAGAGGAAACACGATTAAGATTCAGATTAGATCAAGGAGATCACATTACGCTAATTCACACAGCCACTCTAATAGTCATATATATTTGCAGTGCAAAGTGTGTATGAACTTTGTGCGATATCACATTGAATGCAAGGTGCGTGGGAAAGTCAGGTCAAACGGGGCGACTTAATGTACGCATGTGCGGTTTGGCCTTGCTTGATCTGGTACAATTTGAGTTGTAATTTTTCTTTGTGAAATGACACCATTTGGATCACAATTTTTGTACTTGCTTGTGTACATAGGAAACAGAGTGCAAAAAAAAGTTTGACTCACACTTTTTAGGTGTTTGCAAATGGGCCTATTTAGCTCTCTTCCACCTTAGCTTGTCATCCTAGCAACGTGTTCTGCAGCCAACTGTCTACACAGACCATGAGAGTGCTATTGATCTCTTTTTCAGGAAGTCCTGTGAAACTGGGGATTTACACTTACATAATGTTTCTACCCACTTGGCCAGCAGGATGAATTTTACCAATGGCAGTATGTTATGCATAATATTTTGTTTGGATAATTCTTGTGGACAAAATACTACGGGCAAAATATTTGCATGTTTTTATATTTTCACATTGGACTCATATGGTGTAAAGTGTGTGAAAATTTCTATAAGACAAAATATGTTGCCTCTATTGTAGTGTATAATGACCATGTAGCAAGAATAACCTACCATAATTTATAAAGTATTAAAACATCTTTTTACCAACATTCAACCCATCAACTGACATTTTTTACTCTCACATGGTTGAAGGCTGAATTCTTGTTTAATTCCAGTAATGAGCAAGTTCTCGGGTGTTAACTCACCAATGACTATATCTGCATTTATCTGAAAGTACAGCTGTCAAAGAGCACAAGAGACATTTCAATAATGAGTAATTACTGATAGTAGGCACAAAGTCTTATGCAGTGATACTGAAGGCACTGTGTGTTTTGGTATGGTCTGTAGAGATATTAAATCCATGTTAATAGAGAAAATCTGGGGGGCATTTCATGAAGGAACTTGTCGGACAAAATATCTGACAAGTCAATTATATCCGACAAGTTCAGAGAAATCAGCCAATCAGACTAAGGAATTTCTCAAAACCTGTCGGATATAATTGACTTGTCAGATATTTTATCCGACAAGTTCCTTCATGAAACGCCCCCCAGATGTGTTCATAGGTAAGCTTATCTTCTCATACAGCACTGGTCTAGGGAGTATCCACTGATGTAACCACCACACACATAGACAATTTCTTCTGTGACACAAGCAGCATTAGGGTATCCAGTTGCTCACGCCAACTGAAAAGCAGATTTTGTAGGAACTTTGCTTCCATCTTCTCTTTCGGTAAACCTTCTCTTAGGGTAAATCTTCTTGTCAGCGAAGACAAGTAGGTTGTGTGAAGGTGAACGCCCTTGTGGTTACTCAACTTGCCTGCTCAAACCTTCTGAGATTTTGGGAAGTCTTTCCAGGAAGGGGTGCATCATAATGACTCCCAAGGCGAGCCGGAAATGGGCACTTTGTTCAGACGGGAAAAATTCACAACAACAGGAGAAGACTTACAATACTTTTCCTATTTTAATATTTGAGTTTAAAAAAAGAGGAAAGAAACTAGAAAAGCACTTGGAGAGTGCAGACCTCCACCAAGGAGCTCATTTCCATCCATATACGCATGCTGAAAATTGCTCAGTTTCCCCATATAGAAGCCTTTTGTTTACGTCATCACCTTCCAGCTGCACGGCGCCTAACCTGAGCAGAGCATGCACTTTAGTGCACATATGCAAACCTGAAATATGCACAGCTTGAACCCCCAAGTTCATTGACCCTTATTTGCCAAAAGATTCTTTGAAAAATCCTTCAAAAATTCATAAATTTCCTGTATCACTTCCAGAATTAAATCATCTGTTCCTTGTGTCATTAACAACTTTTCCTGCAAGTTTCATCCAAATCCATTGCAGACAGACAAACCAACAAACCAACCAACAAACAAACAAAGCAACGCCGGCAAAATATAACCTCCTTGGCGCCGGCAAAATATAACCTCCTTGGCGGAGGTAACCTAAAGAAAAAAAGTCTGTATATATTGCCAGATGACAGGAACTAGTAAAGTACGCAACTAATTCATGCACAGAAACATCGTCTGGCTAGAACCTGTTCTGAGGAGTATGTACTCATTGAATAACACATGGAATCGAAACCATTGATTTCCCCCCTTCACAATTCTCAGTCCCCCCCCCCCCCACAAAAGGGACCTTCTTTCCAATACATTGGAGATGTGTCCCCTCACATTTATTTTTTCATGCTCATGCAGACACAGATACGATTTGTCACGTGGCCAACACACACACTGTCAAGTCACATGACATGCCAGGGGTCTACACCAACGGCTATATTTCAACATTTTACCCAGAAATGTGACACAAAAGCCAATGCGTGCATACGTTGCATGGATTCATACAGCGACGACACACTATGTACAGAGAACAGTAACATGATGTTAGATTGGTGAACAAATTTTCAGGAAAGGCACGTTGCGAAAACTTTCCCCAAAATTGCGCAATATCTATTTCACATCAGGAAGAAGGGAGTTCAACCATCAAATGCAATGACAAAGATACTCAGCGCAACGCAAACAAGCAAGTGAACAAAACAGAACATGCAACCCCTCCAAGTTACAATCACAGCTTCTACAAAAGCTTGTATCAGCAACTTCTTCTGTCTTTCGAGTCTTTATATCAAAGAAGACATCTGCCCAGAAGTTTGATATGGGGATTGGATCCCGGAAGACTCCTTCATTTTAATAACCTAGTGCCCCTCTCCTCCGCTCCCTAATATCACTGGGAAAGAAAGAACCAACCATCCAAACAAACAAACAAAACAAATTACATTCTGGTCTTCTTCCCCCATTGAATGAAATATTCACGGTTCCCAAAAACACTTCAATAAGAGAAAAGAAAAAGGGAAGAAAAAGATAAGTAAAAGAGGGGAAAAGGGGGAAAAAGATGAGTCACTGTGTAGTGAGGACATAGAATGAATCATAGGAGAGAGGGAATCTTGATGGGCTAACATCACCTGGACCTGCCTGTTTAGGACCCTGGAGGGGTGATGGGTGCTGACAGGGCATCCGCTCCGGAATCAGGGGAATGGCGATTTGGGGAGGGGGTGGGGCTACAAAGAGGGGTCAAGATGAGAAAGAGTGGGGGGGGGGGAGGAGAGGAGGCTGTATAGTTAGATAGTGTTGGATAGTGAGTACTATGTCATGACTCCCAAAGTCACTTTGTTTTGGGCGTGCAGCCCTGGATATCGGTAGCAGTTCTTGCCAAAATTTTTTTCTTCTTCTTCCCAAAACATAGTAAAACACCCCTCCCCTCACTTTCCACTTTTACACAATCCCTACGATATGCGTCCTTGATCCCATTCCAGTGGCTAATAGGTTGTGATACACTCACTCTCCCCAGTCAAACCACATTCCAAGTTATCAGGTATAACGTTTTACCCAAAGCTCAGGTATATCAACCCTAGGCTCCCCCATGTCCAAGCTGTGTGGGATGGTACATTTTAGAGGCAATTTACGATAACAGAATGCAACTTTGCAATACCACCCCACATCATTCCTTGCTCATCCATTCATCAAATCTTTATCTTTAATTTCCTTTCACTTAAAAGACAAGACAGCTGTGTATCAATCAAAATCAAATAACTTCTAAATGAAAACAAAATGAGATATATGTACACGGTGTACAGTACAGTACATTGCAAAACATGTACATTGTCCAGAATTTTGGGGTAACTTTTTCTGTTTCATAACCATTTCTTGAAACCACTTCTTTGGTCCCATGCAGATATGTTGCATACTAAGCCACAATTGACAGTCAACGCCACATGAGGTATGCATTGTTCCTTGTTCAGGAATGCATCATTACAAGCAATGATCACAATGTTTTAACCTAGTTAGCCCCCTCTGCCTCCCCTGTACCCATCCCTAATGCTATGGACATGAGGCTTCAGATCACCACAACTGCAGCCGCCAAACTGTACACCAATAGGAAGGGCATTCCTGGTCCAGGGGCGGATCCAGGAATTCCGTAAAGGGGAGGCGCCTTTACAAAATCAAAAGGGGGGCCCTGTGCATTCACCTCCCTTCTTGTCCTGTTTGCTGGCATCCACTTTGGTTGAGGAGAGGCGGTTTGTCCGTCAGTCTCATACCGGAAGACAGTAGCTGTGTGCGAGCTGGGATTTGAACCCACGACCTCCTGATGGAATGCTAAAACATTTTCCTGCAATCCCATGATATCTCTTCTTCCCTACCTTCCCTTACTTTTTTCCTGCCCTTCTTCTCTTTTTTCTTTTTCTTTCCTTACATCCTTCATTTCTTTATTGTCCTTTTTCTTCCTTCTTTCCATTCCATATTTCTTCATCATGTCCTCTTCCCCAACCCCTCATCCTTTCCTTCCTTCCTTTCTTTGATTAGTTTGCTTTCTTACTTCACATATTCCACCATTCTGTCACCCACCTGTTATTCCAGATGCTCCTGAAGAGTTCCAGTGACTCCCGTAGCCGATTCTGGTTGGGGTCTTCCCTCAACACCAGGTTGTAACTACTGCAGGCAACCACGAAGATGATGGCCGTCACGTCTACGAGGAGGACAGATGAAGAAAGGAGGAGACAGAAGGGCAGAGAAATGGCAAGATGTGTTAAATCCAAGAAAACTTGGTGAGGTGAAACACTGCGAGGTGAGACTCTAGATTCTGTTTCATGGTTTCATGGAATGGCTGCAATATTTTATGAAGATGGATGGAATGCAAGCTACATTCATGACATTTACGTAATGACCATGGTGAGGTGACTTTCATGACGGAGATTACTTGTTTCGACAGATACTTCATCTCTGTGTGATGTCATCATAAGTAACAGTTGGTAAAATCTGTGTGGCTGGACTTTAAGTTCACATTCAAAGATGCTACTACATGATGAAACATTACAATTTCGATACATGATCACTGTAAACCCAGAAATATTGGTTAATTGCCTCTAGCATTCAATGCATAGAGTGTAGATAAGAACTTTCACATGCATTTTAATTTCACAAATCTTGGTTCTCACTAAATTCACTAAACTAAAATGCACACAAAAATTCCAGGTTTGAGTATCTTCTCTTGTATACTACACATATCAGAGAGAAATAGGACATGTTAGATCAATCACAGGCAATGGTTCATACAAACTGATTGTCATCAGATTTTTACATCAGTGATGTAGAGTCACAATCACTGAGTCAGAACAACCATTTTACGACACCTGGCCAAACTGGAAGGAACGTAAGCCAAGAGACCGTATACCAAGCTTGGTCTTGTCACTTCAACTGAACTTCTTGCATGCAGTATTAACCGTTTGAAGACTGGTCCTGAGTATACTTGGGCAAGTGTCTATGGGAAATGCATGTTATAGCAAAATCAGCCCATCCTCAACGGATTAATCATTAATGGTGTCAATCAATGAGTCTTCCTTGTGCAGTGATGAAAAAAAAAAAAGTATGACAGAGAGAAAGGCAACAGGCAACTGAATTGGCTTCGTGAAACAGGACACCCCTTTCCATGACCCTGTGAACACAGGCCAAGTTGGCTCACAATGCCAGAAGACAGTGTAGTACAATGTGAAGGGGGTTCCCCTACGTCCTCCCACTCCCAACAATAGACTCTACAAACTGTATACACCATATATTTAGCAAAGTCTAATTTTTCACAAATCAGGACTTCCTGACAATTTTGCGAGAGGTTAAATCTGCGACAGTTAGAGTACAGTGCTATCATGCACATGTTTCATGTACTGCCTACGTTGCTGGGGTGACAAGACCTCGTATCTACAAAATGTCATATGTTCAGGAGAGCCAAAAAACATGGCGGCCAAACCACTATAGCGAATGGGACACCCTTTCCTTTGATATGCCGTGGTGACTTCATGTTTGGAGTAAGACAGTTGGGATTTGGACAGGACATCACTTAACCCATTATTTGACTATTTATCCAAAAAAGTTGTTGTTGTTATTTTAAAGGAAGAAAGAAGAGATAGAGAAAATTGGGGTCCTATACAAATAATTTACCCCCCCCCCAAAAAAGTCCAAAAAAGTCATTTTCACCAAAATTGCAGATACAAGGTCTTGTCACCCCAGCAACGCACTGGTACCAGTTCATGTACATGTGCACATCGCAATCATGTTGAGATCAGTTAATATTTTTGCATGTCTTAAAATAAGTGAAAAGCACCCAACTGGCAAAATTTGCGTAATATGAAAAATATATGAAATATATGGTGTATACACTACCTGAAGCTGAGTGGTTTATTAGCATTTTACCACTTTCCCAGCCATATGAAAATCCTACCACATCATGAATATCATATTTGTTAACTCTTAAGCAAACACCATGACAAGAATTCTTTTTCTTTTCCTTCATGACTGTGTAAAAGTGCTCAAATGGCAAAAGTAACTGCATACCAGCAATCTTATTGTGTCATGCTACCCAACCCCCTCCCTAACACACACAAAATGTAGAGGACCATTAAAACCTGTGTACATGCACAATATGAAATGCTGGGACTGATAATGTATTCCACAGTGAGTATCCAATACATCTATGTAATGACATACAGACAGACATACAGACATACAGAGAGCGAGAGATTGGATGGAGATAAAGAGAAATCATAATCCAACACACTTCTCATGTTCATTATGTCCTTAGTTTCACTTTACAGGACAACACATCTATTCACATACATCACTGTGTATAATGCCATGTACAAAGCATTGTCTTTAGATAATTCAGTCATCAGAATACTTCATGCATACCATTTTATGAGCTATTCGCTATGTTTTTTCTTTCGTAGTGCAAACTTCCCCTTTTCTGCGAAGGAGGTCTGTGCCATACATTGTACACGGAGGCATAAAGTCCCGCCAGCATTCCAACACCTATGACTGCGAACCTGCGAACCAGAGATAGAGTCCTGGCCTAATTACCAACCACTTTGTAGACAAAGGGAAACCAACATCACAATGAGGTTTCATCGCCTTGTTAAACATCAATTGGGATGTATGTCTATGTAAACACCACTTCCTTTTCAATCGCATGAGAGACATCAATGTTTTGATGTCACATATGATTTACAGGCATTCCCTCTTACCAATCTAAATCACGATCGCTATTCACTCCAGTATTGGTACATGACTTCTCTCGATGGGAAGCATTCCGTTATCTTAGCACTAGAATCAGAAATTATCCAGCAACTGTTTGGAAATTTGCTGAAGGTTTGTAAACCTCCTGGTGCTGTTGATCTACTTTGGCTTGGGAGACAAATTGTAACCCACAGGTACCAAGGGAAGAAATGAAATACATATTTCTACCACTAAACCTTCTCTCATGCATATTTTCAGAAGATCACTTGCCCAGCTCTATATACTGAGAAGTGTCCCAGACGTGTACAATGTTAGCTCCTTGTGATTAATGCCTGCTGAGGTACATACTATAATGCTAGTGGTAATGATGCTTCCAACAGACACTCAACATATAGATAACAACTTTGTAGACACTCTCACGTCATATTATTTGTTTTGCTTAGTTTTGTTTTGTCTTTCACAAATGCTCTCATCAACTGTACTGTATACTCATACAGAAACACCCTTTCCACCAACCCACATCTCTCCTCCCCCCCCCCCAAAAAAAAATCTGAACAACGTTGATAAGTCATTTTCAGTACAAAATTGTATCGTTAATTTCTCACTGTCCTTACAAGCATAAAGGGATTAAGGGAATATTATAATAAGCATCCATACCAGCATTTCTTAAGCAGAATGTGCATGCATGTGTGCCTCCATATTTTTTTCTTCAAAAGTGTTTAGGCTGAAGGCTAGGACTAGCTAATGTGTCAATATTTGAACATGGCCCATATATGCATCTGTGTGTGAGTGAGCGAGCTAGCACTGAAAGGGGGGGGGGGGTGGTGAGTGTATAATATGTGGAACAGGATAGCTCTGGGAGTAGGAGAGGCTGGTGATATAGAGAGAAGGAAGTATACCTGCAGCTTGATTCAACACTTGTGGGCTAAAAATAGCACAGCTATTATAGGCCTGCCTGACAAATTTGACATCTGTAGTCTTTGCCTTTCAGACCCACTCAATCTTCTTTTTTCTTCTTCTTCTTCTTCCTTCCAGCAACCAAGACATTACAGAGCTAACTTTATGTAAGCTTTGACACATTGGAACAAGATATAACATCACCTACTTTTATCAAAATTTGGTTTACTGTAATAACATGAAATGTGGCAGTGATAAATGCTTAATGACTGTGATGTTGGAGGATGTGGACATACTTGACATAAATCTGCTGATAAAATAGCATGCCGCCTCAGTGCACAGATGGATTTGCACAGGTGGAACAGTGCATAAAACACACAATAAGCTGCCAGTAATATGAAACCCTTATTTAGCAACCCCCCCCTTTTTTTTTTTTTTTTTTTTTTTGACTGTAACTTCCCATCATGAAATTGCAGGAAAAATGGTCAAACTATCAAAGATCATATGACATCAAAAGATGCACTGTGATTTTACATGTACAGTTGAACCTCTCGTATCCGGACAAGTCGGGACCGGGGCTCATCCGGATAAGGGATTTGGCCGGATACGGGAGACTCAATGCTTTATACATGTACATATACATACACATGTACTGATGTAGCCCATTGTAGTACCACATGTAGTAATGTGTATACTGCAACCTTTTCATAATTGTTACACTCAGTAACAGACCCCAAAATAGAGGTGACTGTTAATGTTGGAAGTAATATGTAATTCATGTGTGTTTGTGTAGGAGTTCTCAAGGAGTTGGGAATCCCCCTTTCCTCCCGTAATTATTAAAAAAAAAAAAAAAAAAAATCACGGCGAGATTGCATCCGTATAATAGAGAGATCCGGATAAAGGGAGGCCAGATAAGAGAGGTTCAACTGTATTAAAAACAATGGAACATACTTCAATACTTTGTCTTTATCCTATAGCATCTACCCCTACAGACTTCTTTGTGAGGGTGTCCAAGGCATGACAAACCATATTATGGCACAAACTATGGATAGCCAATCACTGATAGGAAACAGAATGGGCATTTTATCTATATTGGTTGCAACTGTCCCTTTGTTAGTTTTAGTAAAGACATAACAGTAATGTGATTTTTGGGGGGTGTTTTTGTCTTCACTGAAACATGGAATTACATGTCAACTAGGGATGTGTTGAATGGTAAACAAATCTTTGGACTCAGGCTCTACATTCCGCAGTTGTTTGATGGAACATTTCACCATGTAACAATCTCAAGACTCTTTTGCAGCTCATAATAGTAGGCCCTACTAATCACATGCTTCTGATGATAAACACAAATTATTACTGCTTCTCGTAGCACTCAATCAGTAAATTTCTCCAATAGTAATGTATTCATTCAACATGTTTTGATGTCCCAGAGTCAACTGGTACAAAAACCTTGAAGACAATTTCTTTATGTACACATTTGACTTCATGAGATTAAAGGGTGTGTACAGTTCTGGTCGAGGTGTAGATTTAGCTTTTAACATTTTGCGAGATATTCAGAAACCACTCTATGAGATGTCAAAGAGCAGGCAGTTCTAAGGGGTATCAAAAGTTTATTCGATGAAAATCGGTTTTGAAATGGCTGAGATATCCAAAAACAAGGTGAAACAAAGAGCTCCTAATAAAGTTGGGGCATGTCGCCTTTTATTATTAGCACTCTTTTGGATATCTTAGCCATTTGAAAACCAATTTTCATCAAATAAACGTTGAATCCTTCTTAAAATTACATGCTCTTTCATATTCTAAAAGAGGCTTTTCATTATCTCACTTAGGGATGTTCAAAACATGAATCCCTACCTCAACCAGTACTGTACAGTCCCTTTAATAAACATTTACCCAAAAGCATATGTTACAACATTACAGCTTTCATTTTTCTTTTAAATTTCTGAACAACTACATGCGGCAATACTGTATACGCCAACTATTTTGCAAGGTTTTATTTTCTTCAATTTCGCAAGTCCAGTACCATTCCCAAATCTAACACCCAAAATTATTAACATTAATCTTGACATCAATACGACATGCAAACATACATTTCTATGTTCATCACAGTACTCCATAATCGTGAATTTAACCACTAGCAAAACTAGCAAAAATTAGACTCGCTAAATATATGGCATACACACCAGACTACAACCAGGCTAACTAACCTAAAGTGTTGCGCTTTACTCTCAGTGGCAATTAAAAAAGGGTCTGCACCTAAAGAAATACTACTGTAAAAGTTCGGAGTTCCATCGATGTGTGCATACCGGTATATTTCTATATGAACAAGAAATGGACCATGGCAATGAGCAAAGAGTTATCTCTTCTTTTTTTTTTCACTTCAGTCCTTGCAAGCTCCTTGAATGTTGCAGAGGATATAGCTCTCCCTTCTGACAATGCACTTAAAAATTCATCATCCCAATTCTTACGTCAGAGTCACACCAGCTACATTTTTTCTTTCTTTCGTCAGGCTACACGTGAGGCCCACAGAAATGAACACACTGTCTCATCCTTTGTTTTCACACATACTCTGCAATTCTTCTCTAATGCCCCATGTTGCCGACACACTTCCATAAGTGAACTTCGAACAATTAGGATTGAGAAGATGCGGAAAATTCATGACACCCTTTGGGGATGGCTGGACAAGGAGTTAATCACACACAGTAAATTAGGAGAATTCCCTGAAGAGCATTTCACGTGCACAGACAAAATGTGACACTACTGAAATGCAAATACCCCAAAGTAATAACAGATAACCATAATCATGCACTGAACTTGCATAAACTTATCCTCTCCCCTCCCCTCCCCACCCCCCCCCCAAAAAAAAAGAAAGGAAGGGAAAAAAAAAGAATTCTAAGTGTCCTAGTTTTTATCCCTCCTGCTGACGTTAACAGACAAGATCACATCCCATGAAAATGGCACAGGCTTGGAAATTTATGATGTCGTAAGCGATATGCCCACGCTACTGACAACTTATTTCGCCCTGCTGATAACTGGGGATAAAGTGTACTGCGAGAATTTGTTTAATACAAATTTCTCTTAAATGGCCGCCAGCTGTTGGACATATCCAAAGAAATATCAGGGGATGAATGAAATGTATGTTCGTGTAATCATAAAATGGTAGCTGTTTGAACATATACTGGAATTTAATCGCGTCTACACAAATGTTTTGTCTGTCAATGGCACAGTGCAGTATGGGCTTGTTAGGTTGTGTATATGCATGAAAGTAAACAGGGAACGGTGCTACAAAGTGGGCTATCTCTGTAGGCTGCTTCTGGGATAGCTCATCTTCTCCACTAGGCCCCATCGATTTGATTTTCAAACATCACATTTGGAATGACAGTCTCAATGTAGCTACATGGGATGCTAGTTTACCATTGAAACACTGGATCCATTTTCTCCTCTCGTCTCGCTGGCCTCCTACGTCGAACATGCTGTGTGGTGAAAAAAAGACAGAAAAACAAGTATAGTTTATGACGTCAAATAAAAACACTTATCGTACTAATGATATACAAGAGAATGAGAAAGGAACATACATACTGTCTATTTCAGTTGCAAACTTTCAAAGGCCTCTTTAATGCTTAATTTATCATTGATACTTAGTAGTAATATAAAAAAATCAAGGAATCTGACCATATTCTTCATCAGCAATTCTCATGAGCATATTTACTACATTTCAATCTTTTGACTTCTTATGCTGATGACCTTTTTGAAACTCTGAGAAAAATCCACACACACAAACGCACAGACAAAAGCCTCTCCAAAATGAGAGTGACAAATTTGGAAATGGGACCCTCAATCTCTGCAGTGTCTGGGACCAAAGTGCAAGATGGAATAATTTTTGCTTCGAGACTGGAATTGTCTTGGCTCAAGCAATTCATTGTAGACCTAAACATTATCATTATTGTTATTTATTTATTTATTTATTTATCTATCTATTTATTTATTTATTCATTCATTTATTTGGCAATTCAACATAATACAAACATAATATTATATTACATGATATAAACTTTGTGGTGATTCTAGGTGCATAACGCTGGTTGCCGGGGGAGAAAAAGGCAAATTTAATATTCAGAAGTTCCTCGGTGCAGTCATAATGGAAAGACATGCATTTCTCAGCAAGAATGCCATCGAGGCTAGAATCCCCTTTTTCCCCCTTTTTTTTCTTTTTTTTTTCTTTTCTTTTTATCCCCTTTTCTTATCTTCGAATCACTGACTCTAATTATTTTAGAAGTCTATTGTCACTGAGTATCTTATGATGTGGACAAGACTGAATAATGACAACTTCAGTGCCATTTTTGACTTGACTGTGGAGAGACAATCTTGGAGAAAAAGTTTGATGCATATCACACCACATTTCGGTAAGTTATCCCTTATGAGTACAGTTCGACCTCGATTATCCGGCCATGTTGGGACTGGCGCTCATCCGGATAAGCGAATTTGCTGGATATGGGAGACACAATGTTAATAGCTGCTGTCCAAGCTGCCGTCCCAGTGCACTGGCAGCTAGGCAGGTAGCGTACCCCGCAACGGTGGTGTGATCTACGCTAGCCTGTGCAAAATTGTAGTCCCTTCTTCACAAAAATAAAGTATATCTTTATGTGACAATCATACATGTTTTACCTCATTGGATATTGAGAAACCTATCATGCACATCTTATGAAATTAGTGAAATAGATCCATGAAAGTCACTGTTTTTTCTCAATTTTTGGATGAAAAAAAAAAAGTCCTTCACTGCGTGAACGCGTCCGGATAATAGAGATTTCTGGATAAAAGAAGGCCGGATAATCGAGGTCGAACTGTATTTGAATTAGGTTGGCCAGATTGCTGCAATGTTTTGGTGCTCGGTGGGCAGCAGCAGCAGTAGTGGCAACACAGCGACCTGTTCCCCCCATAGCTCTCCACGCGACAGATGGGCAGAGGTTACCCTGGGCCACTCGGTGTGAGCAGTTTGCTTGGAAATATGGCGACCACTTACTGGAAGTTGACCTTGTCAACTTGGAATTTCGTTTCGAAGATGCCTGACGTCAGAACACGACACCGGAGAATGTCCTGGAAATAGTAGCGACACACACATACAAAAGAAAAGAGAATATAAATGCAAAGAAGATGGTAAAGTGTAAAATTTGTAATGTAGGGAAATTTTACACATACATTAGAGGATCACATCAACATACACTACTATCTACACACTGCAGGTCATAATGGGAGTCCAATTATACCAAATGTAGTTTCTCTTGCAAGGAATAAGCTTTTCTGATCCAACAGGGGTCAGAAAAAAAAAAAAACACCACAGCTTATAAGCATATCTAAATGACCCATTGGTTTATGAAACATTTTCCATTCATCACAGGGTGAGCATATATGCATGTATGGATTATGTATGCATTTAATCTCTAGGCATGTATAATCTTCTGTAGAACATTACAAAATAGCTATATCATGCTATGATTTTTACCACGAAGGCAAACCCCCATCATGGGATTTGTAAATGCCATTGAGAGAACATTATTATCCAAAAACTCAGTCCAACTAAGGAGCTGTTCATGTACATCTTAGGAGTTAGTATGCTCCTAGACCTCCATGATAAAGATGACATTCTATGTAAGTGATGTTTTGCACTGCAAAGAATCCATGTATCATACTATGCTGATGTAATGAGACTTTTCTGTACATCAACAAGAGATGGTGAACTCAAGAGTACACCCCCTATCCACAAGATAGTGAGTGAGCGAGTGTCTTCGAGGTAGAGAATACTCATTGTCAAGCAGTGTGCTTTGAGGTCTTGGTCCAGGTACGTGGATAATCTTAGCAGAGAGAGATATGTGGGGTTGGTTTGTGGTTAGATTCCCTGTCAATTGTGGAAGAAAATAATGCCCCCAGAATATGAGCAAACTGACAAACACGCTCCATGCATTATCATTTTGAAGAAATCAGGATGCTGTGGAAGCAATGAGTCAATTAATCAAGGTTGGTCATGTCAAAATGCGGTAAAAAAAAAAATGCAATTTGGGAGAAATAAGGATGTTATGGAACTGGAGGCAATTGATCGAGGCTGTTGGGTCTTACCCCTTCCCAAGGGTTCCTGGCATCTGTTGCCAAATCATATCCTTCTAATGCCCAGATCTACATCCTTGTTCCCTTCCAATTTGCCCCAGCAATACCTCCTTGAATTTAATATTCCCTCTGGAGTAGATTTATGATGAGGTTCCTTTGAAGAGGTAGATTGAACCTACAACACAGGCTTAGAGTGTCCGGAAAGGTTTCCTGAAGGGAATTTCCCCATGCAAGTGCCTGCAAATTTTTGTTTTCCCCCTCTCCCTCCTTCTTAACTTTCACGCATACTTTCTTTGCATTTGCTGTTAAGCAAAGAACCCTCAAGTTTCAGAAATAAACCCTGATAATTTTAAAGAGTGCGTTTGGTAAACAGCTAATGAATTCCTGTCAAGGGGGAAGGGGTAAGCAACAATGGACATATTCTGGATACTTCTGGCCTTATTATCAGGTTTATTCTATTTCCACAGTATTATGCTCGGCAGGCATGACCATAAGCATAATTATGTACTGCTATAAATTCTGTTGCTTGCATCTTGGCTTTGTACTATAGATGGTCAATGAGTCTCCGGCACACTTGAGTAGACTGTGTAGAGCAGCACCTTGTGAAGATGAGCCGTATGTGTCACATTTGTTTTGCATTCATGTCGGTGTGAAGAAAATTCAAGTAATCGTCATTCATGTTTGTGATGTTCATATCGGAGAAACATATAGGAGGGGCTGGCTAGAGGGGTAAAGGAAGAGAAGCTGGGATGAGTGACGAGAAAATGAATTAAGGAGGGAGAAGAGGAGAGGGCAATGAGAGAATGAACGAAGAAAGGAGGAGGAGGGGACAATGAGAGAATGAATGAAGGAGGGAGAAGAGGAGCGGACAATGAGAGAATGAACGAAGGAGGGAGAAGAGGAGAGGATAATGACAGAATGAACGAAGGAGGGAGGAGGGGACAATGAGAGAATGAACGAAGGAGGGAGAAGAGGAGGGCGTGGTTGGAAGTAAGAGATGGGGGAGAGAGAGATGGATGAATGTATGACACCAAAGGGGGAGAAAGAGGAAGTGGTGGGGTACAGGTACGAGGAGAAGAAAAACTGTACATGAATGTGAATATATGGGAACACAGAAACAACAGACTGGTAGTTATCATTTCTCACCTGTAGATCGGGCGCGTAGTCTGGTCTTCTTATCGTATCAACTCTATCTAAAAAACTGTGGAAAACAACAGAGAAAGGAAAAGGGGGAAGGGGATAAAATGAAAAAAAACAAACACAGCGATTATCTTCCAGTCTATAATCAAGCCAATACAAATGACAAGGTTGTTAAGTACAAAAAGGTCTCTCGGTATCCAAGGTTACGAGCAAAAAAGACACATGCTGAATTACAAAAGGATATTGACCTTAGTGCTATGCAATATGCAGTTTGATAGTTCATAAAATTGAGCAATTAGCAGATTGCACGCACACAGTAACTGATCCAGTCACCCATGCAAAGGAATACAGCATAGGAAAAAAGGCATAGATAGTGAAATCTAATTAAAAGGACTATATGAAATAGCATTGTGGTACTTGAGAGTGCGGTACCTATCAAAAAAGCCAAAAACAAAGATGACCCTCAAAGGGATTATATAGTTCTGGTTGAGGTGAGGATTTAGCTTTAAACATTTTGCAAGATATTCAGAAACCACTCTATGAGATGTCAAAGAGCATGCACCTCAAAGGGGAATCAAAAGTTTATTTGATGAAAATCGGTTTTGAAATGACTGAGATACCCAAAATCACGGTGATACAAAAAGATCCTAATAAAAGGCGTGGCCTGTCGCCTTTTATTATTATCGCTTTTTTGGATATCTCAGCCATTTGAAAACCAATTTTTATCAAATAAACACTAAATTCTTCTTAAAATTACATGCTCTTTCTTATTTCATAAGAGGTTTCTCATCATTTTACTTGAGAATGTTATAAACCTGAATCCTCGCCTCAATCAGTACTGTACAGTCCCTGATGGTGACGCACTGATACTAACAGTTCTAACAGAACTGAAACTTAAACACTCTGTGCATTTTGGCAACCAGGACTGCCTTGTCTGCAAATCATCCTTGTAACAGTGTTATCAGTCAAAAGGATATGACTTCATAACATCAGTACAATTCTATTCAAAACTAAATGGAATATTTTCTCCTTCCAATATTAGAATTTTGTGCACTCTTTCCATGATATAATAGTACATATACATGTACATCATGCACTTACTGTTAACTTTGAGATTAAAGTGACAAAAAATATCAATTTCAGCAATTCATCCTTCAAAAAAACTGTGCTTCTTTTTCCATTTGTAGTACTTTCACAAGACAAAATATTGCACTTTGTTTAAAGATCACAGACAATGTGATCTGAATCAGTAGATTCATTAAATATTGCAACAGTAATGCCAATGGCTGGAAATTACTATTGGAATTTACTGCTAGATGTCTCCATACATGTATAACATTCAGTAAACATGGAAAACCCATTTGGGATTGAACATATGGGGTACCATAGCCGAGCAACAATGCCATATTTCTCCTCCATAAATCAAGAAGCATATGTTCACCAGCAGTATACTTCAACCCTAACCTGTGGTGCGTGGACTACACGTACGTTCATTGCTTGCCAAACAATTGTCACACTGCCATTGTACTACAGACTTCTATTCTCTCCTGACTGCTTTTGCATCACATCTACCCTCTGACTTAAAAAAAAAGGAAAAGAAAAAAAAGAGACTGTTAAAAGAATAAACAAATGGGGACAACGGGGAAAAAATGGATATCAATTATTATATAGGCATCCCATGTTGCTGTCAGGAACAGCAATAACATCAAACTTTTTCATCATTACTGGCATTACCATCTCTAGTACAACTGTCTTAAAAGAGAAGGAGAGGTAAGATATCCATGTACACAACATACAAATCTGACAATGCTCTCAATTCCTGGAAAACACAAAGAGAGACAAAACGAGACAATAGACAGAGAGATAGAAGAACTCCGGAGAACTGTCCAAGATGAAGGATCCAGGAACAGAAGGGGGGGGGGGGGAATGCAGGGCTATCCAACCTTGTGTACACAGCACATGCCCGCACAAGGCAGTCCAGCCGTGAGCTAAAAATAGAAACAGCTAGATTGGTTGCTCATGCGTACACCTAGTCTCATTTGCAAGACCCCACTACGCTGTAGGTGGCACTGGGTCTATGCATCACAGCTACACACTTGGCGACGTATCCAGCGAGATTCTTCAATGGCATGTGCTGCCACTTCTTGAATAAAGCTCAGAACCACTACAGTACATGGAGTGCCTAGTGTCATAGTTAAGGCATTCAAGAAATACTGCAGGCTCTGTGCAGAGACGAATCAAACACAACAAACTCTTGTCCTGATCTATTCTAAGTTTGATTCTCCTTGAGGACGCAAATAAAGAATAACTATGTAGTTTGAACTATATATGACCCTTCAGTCTATCTATCTTAAAAACAAAACAAAACAAAACAAAACAAACGAAACAATTCTTCAGTTATTCTTCCTGCTTATCACTTGCTGAATTCCAGCCAATGTTGACGAGGCTGTTGACACATGTGATGTGTTAATAGCAGGAAAACTTGCCACATCTTAGTTTTGACCTTGTTCCCGTGGTAACAAATGCTGTGAGCTTCCGTCCTCCAGTCATTACAGTTTGGTAAGGACAATGTAGCTGAGTACTACACGACCTTTTGATTTGGAAATAATGCATATTGGTACACTATCATTATAATCATTATAATTATCAGCTCAGGCAGCAAGGCTTGGTAGTCTGGTGTGTGGCATCACCTTCAACATGAGGACAACAAAAGTAGAGTGCATTGTAGTCATAGATGCACTTACTGACGACTCGCCTCACCGAACAATGGGCATCATTCTATTAATTACGATACCACACATGTGGCCACACCCACCTCCATCACAGCAAAAGTACCTCAATCAACATGACTATGACATTTTTTTTTTTTTTTTTGACGTCTGGTTTCTCTTCCATTATGCTGATTGCTACAATGTCATAATGGGACATGGAACTCTTTTGTAGAGGTAAATCATAGTAAGAAAGTGAAGTATATCCCGAATGAAAATGTGTTGTTCACGTGAATATGTCGTATGAGATAAACCAAAAAAAAAAAAAAAAAATGTACAGCGTTCTCATAACACGTACTGTAAAAGCGGAAGTTGTTGCAAATTTCGTGAAACATGAAACAAGCATTAAAAAATTGCAAATATTTCTGCTTGTATATACTTTGATTCTGCTGAATTAGAAATGTGCGAAATTGATTTTACTTGACAGAGTGCAAAAAATACTCAAGTGAAAAATTTCTTCTTTTACAGTACCCAGAGGAAAGTGTGTGGGTGTGTGTGTGGGTGGGGGGGGGGTTTAGAGGAAAATCCCTCCTCACATGAAAATCATACTGATTAAAGTAGCCTCATTCTCACACATAAAATGAAGGGTTTTTCAAAATCAATTCTTTTTTTCTTTTTTTTTTGCAATGGGGTGTGAAAACTGTTTACTCTTGTGCATGGAAAAAAAAATTGCGAACTCGCTGTAAATGGTCTATTTTGCTTTTTTTGGGGAAACTCTCGCAATTTGCCTCTCTCAGTGTGTGTAAATGGCATACACACACACACACACACATCTATTTCTCCTTGCCACACTAGGTTAGCACACTAGGATTACCAGCGTCATGTTCTGATCATTGTTTAGACATATGCAGTCTGGAGATTCAAAGTGAACAGTCATCTACAGTTAAATAATTTTGTTTCTTTTTCCATGTATGAATAGTGACAAGTACAGTCAATTTTTGCAACATGATCCGAATACTGATAACTCCTGTGTGTGAATGGGCATAAAATGTATGAAAGAGTAAAGTATTAAGTAAGATTGTCAGTGTGATTCGAACTGTTACAGGTTGGCACCCTCTTGCAACCTTGCTCTTAGAAATCATAATATTTGAAGCATGGGCGTAAATCCCGGGGGGGATGGGGGGGATATATCCCCCCCTGAAATGGAGGAGGGGGGGATGGCCTGTACAATCATCCCCCCCCCCCCCCCTGAATTTTGAGGGGAAAAAATGGAGGAAGCAGAAATGTGATTGTATCAATTTTGGCATATTGCATGACGTTTGTACGCCGGCCTTCAGACAGGTAACAGAGCTGAACAGTATTCTATCTTGTAGGAAAATGTATAATTTTCTCAAGCGCTCGCTCGCTTCGCTCGCTCGCGAAGAAAGTAGCATCGACATACACTGTAAGGTATGGCTCAGGCGTTGACAACGTCAAATAGTATAGGTCTACATATAAACATGCTATGACGCGAGTAACTGGGGACCATCTGCAAAATATGTACGAAAACATACAAACAAACAATAACAACAACTTTATCGCCATAATATTGAACCCCCTCCATTTCCTGAATCATTCCTGAGAAACGACAGTGACTGATGACTCAGTCAGGATACATCTATGGGCATACCAAGGGAAGATCAGGGACGTCGAATCTATAGGGGGCAAAGGGGCATTTGCCCCGCCCCAAAGGAAGTGTTTAGACAGACAAATCATTAATCCCCCAAGCAATTCCCGAGATGAGGACAAATCTCGCACTTTCTTAATGGAAAATTGTCCAAATATCGCCAGAACTATGCACCAGATCGTTGTATTGCAATCATGAACATGCAAAAGGTCCGCTATACAGGATAAGGGATAAACTTTGTACACTTTTGACATAGACGTATATTCCCTAATTTATCAAAGAGTGTGCAGCAGATCTTTCACTTAACAAAAGCAACCTAATATGTATAGAGGCGTCGATGGGGGGGGGGGATGGTTCTCAAATAAAAGTGGGACAAACAAAAGCGAAAAATATAGCTACAAACGGCAGTTTTTGGAGTGTAAAATTGTAAAATTTTAAAGCTCGCTCGCTCCGCCCGCTCGCATTTAACCGCTATGCCATTCTCCTGATGTTGCTGCCAGTGATTGACAGCAGGTGCACCCAGTGGCGTATCTAGGGGGGGGGGGGGCAAGGGGGGCACGTGCCCCGGGCGCCACTCCTTGGGGGCGCAAAAAAACGGGAAAAAAAACGAAGAAGAAGAAAAAAAAAGGCAAAAAAAAAAAGGAAGAAGAAGAAGAAAAAAAGAAAAGAAGAAGGAAAAAAAAAAAAAAAACTCGCCCGGAAGGGGGGAGGGAGAATGGTGGGGGGGGGGGGGGGGGGGGGCAGAAAACCAAATCAAACAAGATAAAAACTAAACATGATGATGACGTGGACAAAATGACAATGTTTATTGTGTTCACACAAAAATTCCATGTTCTGTGAGCTGAAATACAAAAATTTTCGGCTCGCTCGCTGCGCTCGCTCGCCAAAATTTATATAAAAAAGAAGGTAAGAACAAAACGTGATGATGAGAAAATGACAGTGTCTATTGTGTTCACACATGTAATTTTATATTCAGCAGGAAAAATGTTACACGGAGCAGCGTCTGCAATTTCATTCGTTCTGAAGCGATCGCCGATTTTATCAAAAGAGGACGCCAACGGTTTCGAACATACGGGGGAGGGGGGCGCAAAAAAAATCAAAAAAGATAAGAAAAAAAAAACCGTAATGATGACGCAGAAGTATACAAATTTCGGCTCACTCGCTCGTATATTAGAGTATTTTTTCAAGTCCTCACTTTGTTGGTGTAAATCGTTATCTATAAGGTCGTCACTATAATTGTGAGATTTGATAAGCAAAAAATGACAAGAATTCCATGTTTTGTAAGCTGAAATACAAACATTTTCGGCTCGCTTGCTGCGCTCGCTCGCCAAAATTTATATTAAAAAAGATAAGAACAATACGTGATGATGACGAGGACATATACAAATTTCAGCTCACTCGCGCGTACTAATTTAGAATATTTTTTAAAGTCCTCAGTTTTTTGGTATAAATCGTTATCTATAAGGCCGTCACTATATCTTGTTTAGAATTGTAAGATTTGGTAAGCAAAAAATGACAAGAATTCCATGTTTTGTAAGCTGAAAAACAAAAATTTTCTGCTCGCTCGCTGCGCTCGCTCGCCAAAATCTATCAAAATTCATTACATTTAAATCACCCTCAAAAGATCCCTTTTAAGTGCTTGAAAAAGCATCATGTGGACCTTGTTTAAAGTCTCTACCGGGATGGGGTTGGGGTTGAACACTTTTTCAGAAATAAGGGGCGCAATTTTCGTGCTTGCCCCGGGCGCCGTTTTCCCTAGATACGCCACTGGGTGCACCCGGCGCGCCCCCCTTAATTTCCAAAGCGAAAATATAGCTACAAACGACAGTTTTTAGGACTGGAAAATGTCAAAATTTTCAAGCTCACTCGCTTCACTCGCTAGCATTTAATCAGTATGCCATTCTCCTGATGTTGCTGCCAGTAATTGCCGGCAGTTGCGCCCGGTGTGCCCCCTTAATTTCCAAAGCGAAAAAATACAGCCACAAACGGCAGTCTTTGGACTGTAAAATGTCAAAATTTTCAAGCTCGCTCGCTCCGCTCGCTCGCATTTAACCGCTATGCCATTCTCCTGATGTTGCTGCTAGTAATTGCCGGCAGTTGCACTCGGTGTGCCCCCTTAATTTCCAAAGCGAAAAAGTATAGCTACAAACGGCAGTTTTTAGACTGTAAAATGTCAAAATTTTCAAGCTCGCTCGCTCGCATTTAATCGCTATGCCATTCTCCTGATGTTGCTGCCAGTGATTGTGAGCAGGTGCGCCCCCCTTAATTTCCAAAGCGAAAAATATAGCTACAAACGGCAGTTTGGGGACTGTAAAATGTCAAATTTTTGGAAGCTCGCTCGCTTCGCTCGCTCGCATTTAATTATTATTCCATTCTCCTGATGTTGCTACCAGTAATTGCCAGCAGTTTTCGCCCGGTGCGCCCCCTTAATTTCCAAAGCGAAAAATATAGCTTTTGGACTGTCAAATGTCAAAATTTTGAAGCTCGCTCGCTTCGCTCGCTCGCATTTAATCATTATGCCATTCTCCTGATGTTGCTGCCAGTAATTGCAAACAGTTTTTGCCCGGTGCGCCCCCTTAATTTCCAAAGCGAAAAAATACAGCCACAAACGACAGTTTTTGGGACTGGAAAATGTCTAAATTTTCAAGCTCATTCGCTTCGCTCGCTCGCATTTAATCATTATGCCATTCTCCTGATGTTGCTGCCAGTAATTGCCAGCAGTTTTCGCCCGGTGCGCCCCCCCCCCCTTAATTTCCAAAGCGAAAAATTACTAGTACAGCCACAAAGGACATGTGGGACTGTAAAATATCAAAATTTTCAAGCTCACTCGCTTCGCTCGCTCGCATTTAATCGTTATGCCATTCTGATGTTGCTGCCCGATTGCTGGCAGTTGCGCCCGGTGTGCCCCCATAATTTCCAAAAGCGAAAAAATACAGCCACAAACGGCAGTCTTTGGACTGTAAAATGTCAAAATTTTCAAGCTCGCTCGCCCCGCTCGCTCGCATTTAACTGCTATGCCATTCTCCTGATGTTGCTGCCAGTAATTGCCAGCAGTTGCGCCTGATGCGGCCCCCCTTAATTTCCAAAGCGAAAAAGTATAGCTACAAACGGCAGTTTTTAGACTGTAAAATGTTAAAATTTTCATGCTCGCTCGCATTTAATCGCTATGCCATTCTCGTGATGTTGCTGCCAGTGATTGACAGCAGTTGCGCCTGGTGTGCCCCCCTTAATTTCCAAAGCGAAGAATATAGCTACAAACGGCAGTTTTTGGACTGAAAAATGTCAAAATTTTCAACGCAAAGAGATTTCACCGTAGGAGGGGGAAACCCCCCTACCATACCCTCCCCCTCGCTTGATTCGTTCCCTCACATAACCACTCCTCCTAAGATCAAATCCTGCCTACGCCGATGATAGGCCCCATTATTTAGTAGGCCTTCACAGTGATGTCGCACAGCAAGAGCTGAAATACCACGATTTTGTCATTCAATAATATATTGTGAATATTTCATCTTCTTAGTGTTTTTTTTTAAAGAAAAGAAAACAAAATTTTCACCACAAGTGAGCACCAGATCGCTGAATTTCAGGTCTGAAAATGCAAAATCTTCCTCGTGTGGGAGAAGGATACCCCCCCCCCCCCCCATACACACCCTTCCCCCGTTCGGTCGTTCCGCTCCCTCTCACAGATATTTCCAACAAAAAAAAAAAATGTTTTCATACTTTTAAGGTCTGATTTTCCGCCGAAAGTCGTCTGACAAGCAAAAAAAAAAAAAAAGCAACAAGAACAAAAAGTCTTTATGTTGTTGCTGCCACTTTTCTCCCACTTTATATTTCATGCAAAAGAGTGGGGCATCCGATCCCTGTAAAGTGTTTGTGTGTGGGGGGGGGGGGGAAGGGGGGAGGGGGGAAGGGGGGCACAAAGCTTCTCCCCCACCCCCCCCCCCCCCCCCCCCCCCCCCCCCCAAAAAAAAGGCCTGCGCCGGTCCGGTTATGGGCTTGTAATCGTGGTGATGGTGACCATCCCCCCCACTCCTCAGTATGGATTTACGCCGCTGATTTGAAGTGAATGATTGTGATTCTGCTCAAATTCTGGTTCGTTGTTCGTAATCTGCTCATGCTGCACAACTCTCTTCTGAATTCTTTTGTGAAATACATAGAATAGATAAAATACTTTGTGGCAGAGAAGTTTCTTGAGCAGCCTTATATTTTGGAGATATCAAATATTGCACAAAAGTGCTTTCATCTATAAAATTATTAACAAGTAAAGTTTATTTAACTGGGCCAGCATCAGAACGCTAATCGAGCAGAGTTTCCACTTTTGCAGTATACTGTATTCCAAACACATAACAAATACTACATATTACTACTGTAATACTACTGCATTTTACTACCATATTCCTTGCTCTATATGCAGTGTATGCACTATGCTTTTGCTATGCAACATTCATTACATCACAGCCTTTCTCTGGAAATCAGCTCCATAAGCAAGGAACTTTTAGATATAATGTTGAAATATAACATAAACTTGACATGACATGAAATACATCATCAACTTTCAGGTCCTTTTTGCTTTTCTAATGATCTGATCAGAAGCTACACTCGGTTCAGGATGCTCCAACCATAATACGAGTGGAGAAAAAAAGAAGAGAAAAATTTACACTGTTACGCCAATTGAATCAATGTGGAGACAAATAGAGGTCTGTGGGGTCGAGACTAGTGTACCGCCATTAGAATTGAGGGGAGTACACTGGTTGCTATGCTAGGTGGAGTGTTATGTTGATGGCAGATATCAACACAAGGAGGGAAGAGAGAGACTCTAATGAACGTTGGTTGGATGGTAGAGCGGCAAACAGACGGACCGAACTGTGCGCGTATGCCAGGCCAACCCAGTATGCTGTGAACCTACCACCCTACCACCCCCCAACACCAACATCATTTCACGCTCTAGAAATATGATGAAATGGCACAGGGCTCTGTCTCTCCATATTGGTTAAGACAGCCCAGGCCCAAGGCAAGTGACTTCTTCACTCCAGCAGGTGATTTTTATGGGAGACCAAGGACCTCTGGTCCCTGATTGGACCACTGATTATACTTCACAAAGAACTATTTAGATCACAAACATTTGAAACCATGCTTTGATTCTGGAATCTCTTAATCTTGATAAAGAGTTTCATACTTAATAGTGGGAATCACACTGATGCCAATTTGCAGGATACAAATCATGTGATTTACATCAAGATTGTAATCTTGATATTTTTGCCTGTGTGGACATGAAAATCCCACTAAATGGTGTGATGAGCATTCAAATCTAAATGCCACAGAATCTTGCAATTGTTTTGGACTTGTCATGATCATTCGCAATGCAGCACGTGTGTGAATGCTGGAGAAAATAATCTCCGAGATTTCTCGAGATTTTTTTCTGTTTTGTCATTCATAATACGCATGATTGAACAGCATATGAACACACAAGGGCAAGGGTCACCATTTAAACAGATTTCAGGCGTGCAGTTTGGTCGACAAATTATCACAACTGGCAATTAGCACCATATTTCTGTCCATCTGAAAAACAAATGGCGCAAGAAATTTGAAGATTTGGATCACGATCGTTATCTCGCTATTTTGTCGGTGTGACTGCAACTATAGTATATTTGAGTGATTGCACAGGTCACTAGCTTTGTTTACTGCTTTGACGTTTTGGGTTTGTTTGTTTTTTTTTTTTTGGGGGGGGGTAATTTTGCTTTTTTCTTTTTATGGGGGTCAAATTTCCTCCATCTCACGATAAGTATTCCAATGCAATATATCTCTATCAGTGATAAACATCTGGTACATTATTCACCAGATCTAGAAATCCTACCACTTTACCATGACGACCATAAACTTTTTTTTTTTTCTTCTAAACAATTCTACATAACAAAGTAGGCATACATGAGCTAAAAAAAGAGATGGTTCAAAGTATGACACACAGGAAATCATTCAAGTCTAGAATGCAAAAGGAGCTGCAGCTATGGGATATGGAATACAATGCCAAGCTCTTGAACTTAGAGCATAGAATTTGTATATTTTCAAAGTTTGTACACTGTTGAGTGAATACTGTAGGCCTATACGCTGTTATTTTTGCGTACAGATAATTTCACGAATGAGGAAGTCATAGACATTTTTGCGAGATGTTTTTGCGAATTGACACCGACGCTAATGTCAATGTGCTATTACTCTAGCGCCTGGCGACATTTTCGCGTGTTGTTAAATTCGCGATCCAACTGTGATTCCTGAAATTCCTGAAAATTAAACCCTCGCGAAAATAACAGCTTATTCAGTACATAGTAGAGTAAGAATCTGAGGAAAATGATATAGAGGAAGACATAATTTGAATGGGGGGGGGGGTTGAGGGAAAAAAGAATAATGTAGAGCTCAAGTGACAGAAAAGATGCAAGTTAAATTTTGAATATTCCAAGAAGACTTCAGGATAACCACAATACGGCGTACAAGAAAATCCAGGCGATATCAAATATCTTGGCGGAAAATGGTGCAAACCAGGTACAACAACACCATACCTACTTAGCATTCCCCATCCCTGCTATGATGCCTACAAGTGAAGTCAGCTAGTAACACACCAGACATGCACAGACTGACTGTCAGACAGACAGACAGACAGACAGATAGACGGACAGACGGATAGACGGACGGACAGACAGACAGACAGATAGCCAGACAAACAGACAGATGAAGAGGCAGACAGACAAGAATTACTTACGAGGTAGGCAAGGAGAGTGAGGAAAAGGTTTCAAGAGAGAAGTAGGTTAGCCTGGATAGCACATGTGTTTTCCCTCGCTGAGGTCTCCTTATTGAATCAGCTCAGTCGCGGATTCCAAAAATAGCTCGGCATGAATTATGCAGACGAGGGAGAGGGAGCAAGGGGCTTGCCATCAACCCAGCCGCACTGGGGAAATGGCTGCGCAGCTAGATGTAAACCTTTGTGCTTCACTGGTTAGGATAATGGATTAGTGCACTCAAAAATGTATTTTATGATCCAGACGGGGAAAAAAAAAAAAGGAAAGGGAGAGAGACTGAAAGAAATAAGAAACAAAAGAGTAAAAGAAGGAGCTCTAGAGAGAGGGGTAGGGAATGAGAAAGTGAGGGATGAAGGGAGAGAGATATGTAGTCGCATACTGAAAAGGAAGAATCATCATCCCACTCTCAGGACAAGTCAAGAGCTCAAGATACGCACACTGACGCGTTTAACGTTTCATTTGCATACTGGAATACTTCGAGATATCTCCGGAAACGGTTCTCTCACATGATTTCACACAACTTGTGCTGATGCATGCATCATTGCACAAATATGTTTATACAGATATATTAATATTATCACTTGTCATGGGTATTTTTGGGCATGATTACTACGGATTGATTATGTGGCAGGTTGAAATATGATTGCAAGTAACGGAAGCCTCTGCCGAATGGAAGGCCAATACAGGTGCGCAGTGGTGCCTAGCAACCGCCTACCAACAACGGATAACAACGCTCGGGATGACTCCGGCGATGGAGCTGCTGAGACCAGACTGGTGATCCCTCCCTGGTGCTGCCTGCTTGCACAAGGATGACAGAGGGAAACAAATTACCCATCTGACATTCCCTAACTGCCAGGGAAGACAGAACCGGCAGACCAATGCGGCACTGGAATCTTAAGAGAGGATCTACAGCGAGCAGAGAGTTGGGTTGCACGACTTCCATTGACATGACACGCAGGGATCAGTCAAAGTATGAACAAAATTGGAACAAACTGTCAGATCTTGAGAGAATAAGAGTCACCACTGTCAACCATTAAACATAAGGTTATACATGGCACTTATTTGCAGAAAAGTATTCCACAGTCCGAATTTATGAGTGAAATATGTAAAGTGATGCATGTTTGATAACAGAGACATCTTTTTTCTTTATGTCTCTACTCAACATCATCATCATCATCATTTCATATCATCAAGATAGAGGAACGTGATTTCTTTAGTTGTACAAGAAAAAGACAAGCCTCATACCTTGGTCTCTTTATGTAGCAAACAAATCAAAGTTTCTAATAAAGTTACACGGTCACATGAGTTGCATGGCTATATCAAAGACCCTCCCAGAAGTTAAGGCAGCTAGCTTATCATCATTTAAAAGTACAAATTCTCAACAAACTGTTAATTTCACTGAACCTTTCACTGTGATTTTGTCGTTTCACACCCATTAGCGATCAATTCCATCAATAATGCATTTACTGGGCATCAATTCAAAACTTATGAATCAATTTCATGTCAACAGAGGAGAAGAAACATTATGATGTCAGTATGACTGTTAGAGGTATTTGAACAAAAATCGATTATAGAACAAGACAGTATGCCATATGTTACTGTGTGGGGAAGCCTCAACGGACCAACGAGTGTAAATGAAGAAAAGACATTCTGAATAAAACTTGCCATGTTGCACATGTAATCTGTTGTATTTCTGAAGTCCCTACACTGCATATATTAAATTGCACAAGGAAAGATTTAAGATCAATTATCACTGGTCTTATTGGAGTACTGTTAGTGTTTCTTTATCAACTTCATCTTATACATTATACTCCCGTACAAAGCAAGATACCACTCCCTCCCCAGTTCCTAGTAATCCATCACACACAATCATTTGCGTGTAACAAAATAATTTCCAAGCAGGTTCATCGCATTTACAACTAATAACTGACAGATAAGTGTCAAAGGAGAATGACAATGAAAATGGTATTTAGAGGTACTTGTACACCTGTATGATGCTCCATTTTTGTGTTGCTCTGCTATAGAACCACTGAAAATGTAGGCCTACTTGACAGGAATGCAACTACCAGTTGTTTTAACCTCACATTCACCTCTGACCTCTTGACCTCAAGTATGGTACATTCCTTGTATCTCGGTCATTCAAAAAAGCACCTACACTAGTAGAAAGCTTCTCTTGAGTAGCAGTATGTGCAATTAAAGCTTCGTATCCAAGGAGACAGATCATGAGAGAAGAACATAAGCACTGTCTGTATCTTCTTCGTGGTGGAGACTACAGAGAGAGGGCGTGGCTCCTGGAGGACACACAGTCAGTGCATCCCCTGAGATGCCAACCAGACCAGTTTTTCCAACATTGGACCTTCCATCCACACAGGCCTGACACGTACCCATTACTGGGTGATGACCAAACAGGCTGGTTATTCAGCTTATGTATTCTAATACTATGTGTATGAATTTGTTTTATGTTTTGTTTTTTTTTTCCCCTCTAGAAGTCCTTCAATATGGTCAGTTTACTAGAAGCTATGTAGCATGTTTTGATAATACAGTGGACTCCCATTATAACGAAGTCCTCGGGACCATCAATTTTCTTTCATTATATCGAAATTTCGTTATAACCGAACAAATAAACATTAAGAATACATAGACCGGATAATTTTGCAGCCCGAAATTTTACTTCATTGTAACTGGAATTTTGTTATAACCATGTTCGTTATAACGGGAGTGCACTGTAATTGGAATACAGATTACAAGCGTTCTATAGTCACATTCACACAGACAAAATAGTGGGATGATTGCAATCGCGATCCAAATACTGAGAGTTTTTGCACTCGTTCACATGGACAAAAATGTCCTGCTAATTGCCGATCGCAATACTTTGTCAACCAAACTGCACATGCCCAAAATCTACCGAAATGATGACCCTTGTCCTTGTGTTCGTGTGATGTTCAATCATGCACGCGTTAAATGACGGGACAAAAAATCTCGAAATTTTTTTTCCTCCAGACTCCACGTACTCGCCACGGTGCAAGTTATCGCACTATTTCTCAAATTATCACGATAATTCCGAAATAATCAGTAGATTTCCTGGGATTTGGACTGCAATCTGATCACCCTATTTAGTGAGATTTCTATGTCCCTGCAGGCAAAAATTCACAGATTCAGATGGTGATGCAAATCTTAAGATTCATATCCCGCTAATTCGTGTCAGTACGTTAGTGTAAATCCCACTATTTGACTACACTGGACAAGCCTTTTGGTTTTCATGAACAGCAATATTATTGTTCAGAAGGTATGCGTAAAGACTTGAAGGTGTCAGTAAACAAGTTAACTCTTTACTTAGCATAATGAGGCAGGTGGGTACCAGTGGTAAAATAACACTAAATTCCATCTCTGGAAAGTGTGACAGAAAATTGCTTCAGCTCTCGACACGCACTCAAAGGGATGCTGTTCGCGGCTACCGGGGGAAAAGGTGTACAACCAGAAATGTGCAAGCTGTCGGAAAAAATCAAAGGACACAGGTTCTGAAAATAGACGTAAATCATGAGATGCAGTACCTGGGGAAAAAGGTCTGCAGTCTGCTCCTAGGGGCTTGGGGAAACGGTTGCAGCATTAAGGAGAGTTTTTCAATGTGTTTCGGGCATGTCTGCAGGTATTTCTTCTGCTTCTCTCCTTTTAGCAGGTGCTAACAAGAGGCAAGACTTGAAGCTGAAAGCTTCAGTCTTAAGTGTACCACCGAATGAGATATATACTAACAAGCGCTCCCAGTGGCTAGTTGACAAATAACTCTTTTCAGAAGTGGATTTTGATAAGTACTGCAAATTCAACGGTAACAACGACAACTTGCATATCATATCGTATTTGTCTCACTGTACTGTACTGTGCTGTGAGACAGTGGGCTCACTCCAGACAAATTGAAGTATGTCATCCCAAAAGATGGCAACTCATCTTGTCCATCCAGTCTGAACCGATGCTACGACTTTCCTCCTAAACCTTTACCTCTCCTGGAGACAATTTAACGTATGACCTGGTGTAAGACTGGATATGGGAAAGTATGTAGATGCATGAACTCTTTATTCATTTCTGCCCACTTTCATTTTCTGTATTTCCTTAGGGTTTTTCATTCTTCCTGTACTGAAGACACACATAGGAAATATCCGCTATAATATCCCTCATATTTCCAATGTGTAGGTGAGCACTATTTCAGTCCCACACGACTATCTTACTATTACTACAGTCAGACACTACATGTATTTATGACATTATTATTTTTTATACAACACATGTATGGAATCTTGCCATCTGATTGGATGAATGCGGGTCACATGACATTCAGAGGAATCAGCTATCCAACGCTCACTGTCAATGGCAGTGCAATAGACCCTAGGACACACTGAACTTGTGTATCGTACACTAGCTAGCTGGCACTGATGGCATATACGCGCACCCGTAGGGTTTGCACCACAGAACTCTTGCGTAAGAGTTCTGTGGTTTGCACCCGTAGGGTTTGCGCTGCGCCAGCACGCAACCGGTTCACCACCACCATACCAGTCCACCGTTATACACGCACGACCATGCCACTACTACGTTATCATGGCTACGTAAACCTACTTGTACCTCTTCTCACCCGAGCTTTGTTCTCGTCTCTGATGAGGATCTCCGCGCATTGCTAATCATGAGTGAAGTGCAGCAGCAAATATTAATAAAGGGGTCAAATACAGTATGCTTTAAATAGTGGTAAGCAAACTCTCTAGCCCTATATATATATATATATATATATATAGGGTTTAGTTAGACCTTTTTTCAAGACCTAGAGCCATCCAGTGGCAGTACGCTACGTATAGCTATAGTAGGTATAGCCATTAGGCATAACGTTTAATAGGAGTAGGCTTTCGCATAGTTCTCGACCTACTTATTTAGGGTTAAAGCATATCTATCTTGGTCTAGACTCTAGACCATGCCTAAATATTTCGATATCCTGTGTTGTATAAAACAAATATTCAATGTTTATCATTCGTGCGACGGTACCGAATATTACATTCGGTGCAAGTTTAACCGTTCTATTCAACTCCGCTTCGCGTCGTTGAATAGAACGGTTAAACTTGCACGCTCATGTAATATTCGGAACCATCGCACTCATAAACATTGAATATTTGTATACTATTCCTCTCTGTACTGAGATGTAATGAGGAGAAATACGTTTACATCCTGAATCACTTTGGATTTCCTATTTGCATTAATTTCACATGGGTTTAAGGTAAACTGCTAGGAAGATGAATCACTTGCACAAATTTTGATCTCCCATGCAACCACTTTAAACCATGTTGTGCATTACCATATAAACACTGCTACCACATTGTACATGAAGGGCCTATTGGTAAAATCTTGATACAATTGAAAGTGAATATTTCTATACAGATTGAGATAAAGTTATTCAATGGTGCAGTTCAATTTCAAATTTGAAAGAGTAGGCCTATTCCACTTCTGTTCAAATCGTATACATGAAACCCGTTACAGCACCGTATGTGCATGGACAAATTCCTCCATAGGGAACTTCTCAGCAGTGTCATTGGGATTGTATCACAAGTATCATGATAAAAGCACTGAATCTTTCTACTGCTAGTACTCGCTTATTCACTGAATTCTTTTGTAATATATAGATGGAATATCAACAAGACAAGAGCCAAGAGGATGAAGAAATTCATCACAATTCATGTAATAAATCTCATACTAACAGACTTAGGATGCAAGAAGCAACACATGCATCTGCTTGTGATGTTTATAAAAAAAATATATGAACTAATATGCCAACATATTCTTTGGCAGCAATACAGCTTGGTAGAGAAGAGAGTTGTCCTTGACGGGGTCGTTCTTTTCAAAACTGACAGTGATAGTAACTTTCATCAAATAAGACCACCAAGGGATCAACCTGATAGTGAAAGTTCTTTGGCCATTGCAATGTCCGTCCTTACAATATATTGTAAATTAGAACAGAGGCAGACATTCTAAACCACTGATTATATATTTCTCTGTGTCTGGGATAGAATCTGCACACATGCTGAGATGAATATGATGATCCTACTTCTTACATGCCCCTGTGCCTAAGGAATCATTACCAGAGAATATTGTCCAGGGTCCACACCCAGCCCCTACTTGGTAAGTCAGGCTCTGCCCTGGTGTTTCTAATAATAGCAACAGCGCGCTATATTTAGCCCTGCCATTGATAGCTCTCTTTGGCAATGGCTAAGCTCTGATGCATACATCAAATTATAAAGCACACTGCTAGCTGCAGCGCTCTCTCCCTGTGCCCTGTGTGTAGGGTGCATCATGCTTCAGTGCAGCTTGTGAGGAGGAGGCTGAAAATGTATGTGTGTGGATGTAGCATGTGTGGTGTGTGTCCAGAGTGGGAGTTCTTTCCACAGTGCATGTGTTATGTGCATACATGTGTATGTGTGCATGGTGCCAGCCATTATGTGGTGATAGGGTGCCTTGGAGTACTGACAGCAGCTATGCGCATCTCTTGCACACTTACTGTGCATTTGTGCATGTGTATGTGTGTGTGCAAAAAATGCCTGTGTGTATACAGTGTGACTGTGTGTGAGCTTGTCTGTCTGTTTGTCTGTCAGCAGCAACAGCATCTGTAGTCCATAAATGCATATTTTAATTTTTATCTCTCTTTTACCCAATAACTATTTTTGCTTTCTACTGATGATGTACCTACTTCTTTTTATCTGAAATTTCACATTCTGCTTTTGACTGCAAATTCAACATTTTCACTTAAAAATCCATGCCAGTATAAAGCATATGTGAGAGCATTGTTTCACTGATACAGACAAAAAAAAAGACAAACATGAAACACATTTCATACAAAAAATTAGAATTCTGCTATATGTCCCAAATGCTTAATTTCATCGCCCCCTTCATTAGAGAAGAAATAAAAAATAAAAATATTCATATTGAGCAGAGTGCCTTTCAAAAGTGAAATTAAAACAAAACAATCTTTCCACAGAGAGAACACAGGAGTAAAGGTAGGTGTGTTTTTTGTGTGTAATTCACATAAAAAGTGAAATCACAAGGAAAAATAGAAAGATGAGGTCTACTTTTCTTTCAAATTCAGGACAGCCAAATAAAGCCAAAAAAAAAATGAAGAAAGGTCTGGACCCCACCTAAAACATTCAGACACAGACATTTGTATAACAGAGCTGACATAGCACAGTTGTAAACAAATCAATCATATTCAACACATCCTTAGATTCACATTTTCATTGGTCTCTATATCAATTCCATTTTATCTGTCTGCATTCATTTGTTTGTTTGTTTTTATCTAATTGATGATCAAACTCTTGATGGATCTTCATACAATGCAATTTGGCAATGAAAAGAAAAAGAAATTTACCGCTTATAAATCATGATTATATGTGCAAAATGAGCGCTTAATATCAATTTTGCTTTGAAATGATTCCTTTGAGGCATCTATCCTTGCTACTTTTTTCTATTTCTCTTTGTCCAATGCATATACCACCTCTCAGCAATTTCATTCCTAAGCCACATACACACGCAAACAACACACAGGCAAACACAAACACGCAGTCAATTACTTTGTAGCTAATCTATTCAATTACAGAACCCTAGACCACATCAAACTTCCCAAACACACAAAAACAGCTAAGGAGTTCTAATGCAAGTATGGTTATTTTTCTACAAAACAGGGGGGAAAAAAAAGGAGATTAAAGGCAAAAATCTGTAATATATGAGTGGTTCAAAGGCTATATAAAGTATATGCTTCGCACACATACTTCACAATCTCAAAATATTTCTCATCGTTCAATATTTTATGAGTACACATCACAAAATGTCATTGACATGAACCCAATATGTAATATCGCTTCTGAAGAGATATAAATACCGTTGCAAAACAAAAGGGGGAGAAAAATAAGTGCTTCAACGAAAGGGCCCAAGCGCTAGAATTTATGTTAGGCTGTAACCATGGGATGGGTAGCTAGGCAACCCTGTATGAAAGGATGGCCTGCTTAGTGATGCGCTGCCTCCGACATCTAGCGCCCGATTCAGCGTGGCAAGAGAAAATAATCCTCCCATGCCTTTTTTTTTTCTCCTTTAAACCTTAAAACGCAAATTGCACGCGTACAGGGTGGCTCATAGGTGAGTACTGGCAACACACACACGCACACAAACACACACACGCACACAAACACACACACGCACACTAACACACACACACACTCACACACACACACACACACACAAGAGGTTTGAGGAAAGAATATCACTTGCTGGGGGACTGCAAGTCTCTCGGCTTCTCTCCCCGTATCTTTCCCTCACTCTTGCCACCCCTCTCCCCACTCTCTCCGAAGTCTACCACAGAGCTGAGGAAAAGCGGACAGTGCAGCCAAGAATGGTAGGAAACTGGAGTAAAGACAGCACAGTTTGTTATAGGCTGAACTGTATCATCTTAATTAGACAAGGAAAGATGGAGATGGGGAGGAAGGGTTTGTAAGGGGGAGGAGAAAGGAGGTTCTAAAGCACAATCAATGTTTATCATCACTGAGCAGTTAATAAATGATGCTGTGACAAGGGGCTTTAAAACAATTTTACTTCCATACTAGTAGACTCTGCATCTTCATATTCAAACACTTCATAAGAGAAAAAAGACCACAAATAAAGATGCTTCACATGTACCACACATTACATCAACAAACATACTTTAAAGTGTACTCCCAACTACACACAGCATTCTCTCATAATCAGCAATGCCTGTTCCTGTTGGGCTGTTCTACTGCTATTTTCCATAAGTACAGGACATTTTGCATCATTAGTGACGCCACTAAACAATTTTTCTTAGCTTAAAAAAACAAACAAACAAAAACAAAGATGAAAATCATACTCGTTGCTTTAATGATCTCAATACTTGTCTGCCATTATTGCTATTAATGGAGAAACTTAGGGCGGCAACATTACGTGTACTTGGAAAATAAAATCCCAGCTGCCAAACGCGGCTTTGTTACTACCGCAACATCGGCCAGAGCTGTGGGCAAGCGTCCAAGGAAACGACACAAGAATCCACAGGTTTTTCCCCCCTTTCCTTCCCTTCCCTACCCAAAAGCCGCATTCTAAGTCCTCAGTTTATACAGATTCTCCATGCCACTGCCAAGACATCCCAACAGGCAGATCTGGGCCGATGACTCCTCACATGAGCGAGTGACGGTACCCAGCACATCAGCGGAAGGAGTTATCTTTAGGACAAGGATGCTATCGCCAGGGGGAAAAAAAAATCAAACTATATACCATTCACTGTACATTTATAATGCCACTCATACATTTACACCCTAGTCCCAGTTCTCTGGGTATGAGGGGAAAACAATGATTGGATTTTACTCTTGTAAAATCTATCCCCAAAGAGAATTCAAAGAGCATTCATATGGCATGGGGAAACACTATATTCATCAAGAGGGAAATATCTTTAGCAAAAATTTGAAGGTGTATTATTCCAGAAATGTGTAACCCTACTCTACTACAAATACTGACTTTGTTTGGCATTTCTGTTTGTTTGTTTTTGGTTAACTTAACTACACTACTAATCCTGATGAATCAGAGAATTGGGTATGGTACAGATTAAATTGACAAAATGCCATTATATTTCTCATATCTCTAAAAAAAAGAATCTCACCCTATCATTTCACACTTGAAGTTCTGTATGCCTTCTCTGTCAGTTACATCCTATTGCCTTAATAAAGAAAATTGAACGTAAACATATAGTAGGAAGCAACATTTTGATGCCTGTGTTATTCATATGCAACATCACATTTCTTCATAAGATGTGAACACCTTTCTACTTCACCTCATTCAAATTTCAGTTACGGTACACATGCCATATATTTTGTGAAGATAACATTTTGCAAAATGGGACTAGTATGGCAATTGGTTGAATTTGCTCATAAGAACCACATGTGACCAAGTGAGGAATATGTATCTCCGTTTGCATGAGAAAGGTAATACTGTATATGCTGTTATTTTCGCATACAGATATTTTAACGAATGAGGATGTCACAGACATTTTCGCAGGATGTTGTTTTCACAAATTGATGCAGAGGCTTAAAACTCACATTTTTTGCCGGGCATTCAATTGCTAACTGTCTTGGAGGAGTCTGCACCTTTGAATGTTTCTATAACAGATATATGGCACCATACAAATGCTGTGAATCATCATCATCATCAGAGGTCTTCATAAGCGCACTGTTACCTTAGCGCATGGTGATATTTTCGCATGATGTTAAATTTGCGGTCCAACTGTGATTTGCGAAATTTGCAAAAATTAAACCTTCATGAAAATAACAGCTTATACAGTAGTGATTTCCCCCTGGAAAAGATATACGGCGTATTCGAGTTGCTGCAGCCAATATTTTTGACAGAAGATATTTCTTCTTAAATATGACTTGACTTGTTAAATTCAAGTAAAAATATCGCAAAATGTAATAATAATATGTTTCCGTAGCCCCTGTGATATATCAGTGCCTGTGTGTGTGTGAGTGTGTGTGTGTGTGTGTGTGTGTGTGTCTATTTCTATTTTTCTGTCCATAACTACTATGTTTGCACATTACAGCTGGCTTGATGTGTGTCATATGAGATATGACAAAACAGGCTTTCAACTGGCAGGACGTAATCCTTTGTAGGCCACTCAGGTGGTTATATGAACTGGTGACCCTTTGCATCTCACAAAGGGAGATTTTAAGCACAAAACAAAGACTTTATGGTGCATGTCTCTATTTCTTATCTGCGATTTAATTCATACTGCTCTCTAAAACTTCTTGATCTTTTTATCTCTTTCCACCCATACTCCCCCTCCCCTCTCCCCATCTCCCCATCCCCCCCCCCCCCCCTTTCCTTGTTCCTAACAAGGGCGAGTTACAGGATGGCAAAAAACCATAAAATTCTGTTCCGGTGTCGAAGACTGCATGAATACAGTATATTAGATATGCACCACTGACATGGGAAAGCTAGATACAGAAGATGAGAAGAAGAGGAAGAAAAAGCCAGAAAGAGAAAGAGATGAGGAGGAAGAGGTGGAAAGAATGAGAGAAAGGAGGGACAGTCAGACAATTTAAGATACATGCAACATTCAGCAACCTTTTTTCTAACTCACTACCACGGGAATGGGCATTCAAGTCAGCTCTATCCATACATTTATCCATGTCAGAGTAGCCCGAGGTCGGAGACCTTTCAGAAGAAGAATAGGAGGTCGCAGGACACCCGTTACTCTTCTATGACATCAAAGAAACATATATCCATACACACATACACGCACACACACACACACACACAACCATCTCTTGTTAAATGATTCGCGTCAGCTGCCATGCAATGAGACATTAACATCTTCTCAGCATCCTTACAACATCTCCCCTTGGCATTCAGTATGCATGTTGCACAGCTCATGGAAAAGGGTGGGAGGTGGGGCTGTACTGGACCCCTCCCCTTCCATGCAAGGGGCAGGAATTTCCCCGGAGGATTCCATGTGGCCACAAAGCGAAGTGCCTTGGAATAAGAATAGCTGGTGATTATGGATGATGCACCTGCTTGCAGACCCCGAGAGCTAGATGGGTTGGAATACTCCATGTCTCCTGTTTAGCAGAACCTGCTGAACTCCTAAACTTACTTTATTATGTGGCAAGAGATACTCTACCAGCAAGTATAAGAACTTTAGACAAAACTGCCCCCCCCCCCCCACCATTCAGACTAATAAGTTTTTTTTTATAGCAATATACACTTCTACAGATTCACACGCACCTATTCCATGTTTAGTGTTTAAACGCTTGTATCATACCATATATATACATATCTGTTGCATGAGCACTTCACATAGTCCACAGTACTCAATAAAAATTTCCATCAGTATTCGTACTTCACACTAAAACACAAGGCAACCAAGGACACTTGTAAATACAGCTTTGACATGATAAAAAAAAAGTTCTTGAAAACTGTTTGTTTCTATCTTTTTTTTACAGGATGTACCGATATGATAACCTTGTACTTTAGTTCATGGTTAATCTAAAGCAATTTTGAACAAATGCAGTCTTTAGCCTAATAATCTGTTTACTCTTTGCTTGCCCATGAAATCCATACTACCTGGTAATCTGCAAATTCTATAAATAGAGACATGATTTCAAACAATTTCTGCTGAAAAGCACTTTGGTTCACAACCTACCACTGGGGCTACAGTACTGAAGACATGTCTGTTTTCAATTTCTTGTTTTTCTGCAGCGAGAAAAGTGTGTTAATTGATGTCAAGAATGTCACTTAATGGTTATCACTTGCTGACAGACACTTTCCTCCCTAGACACAATTCTAGGAAAAAAACTTCAAAGTGAAGGGTGGTGTTTCACCCGTGAACACGCCAGATTTAGTTTCATCCCATAACGCAGTTGCTAGCTGGGCCACATGTCTTGCCGAACATTGGTCTGTCTCTGAAGAATGAGCACATCCCTGTCAAACTCTACCCTCAGGAGGACACCGATTCCAAGAACTCTTCTTCGACATGCGGCTGCTCGTGTCTGCTCTTCGATTACCCTGGCACACATACATTTTAATGTGAACCAAATGTTTACTGGAATATGCCTGATCGGCTTAATTCTCAATCAAGGAAAAAACAAAAAACAAACAAAGTGAGATGATTTGATGAAAGCAAAAGTTGTTTTGAAGTAATTTTTCAATCACTTAATATTTGGCTCTCAAATATATCATTAGGGCTGCTTGCAAGGAACACAGTTTGTGAGTAGATATATCAGCTATCACATACTCCTTATATATTACAGCTCAAAATGAAAGATGCTCTGAAACATTTCAAGGACTGTTTCAAGGAACACATCCCATCCGCTCATTTTGAGAGTTGATTTCCACCGAGGTTCACCTAGACCAATCATGTGTGTCAATTAAATTCCATCATGCACGAAAGCTACATGCATGCCGAGCATGAAATGCATGACTAGTCACCAATACACGAACTGCTTGGAACTTCTACTAGGCCAGGATCCGCTAAAATGTCCTCCAAACCCATCTCCCTCAAAAAGCCAAGGTCACTTCTGAAGATTAAAGTCGGCCATAGCAAGCACGAGACTCATTTCAACACCATCTAAAAGTGGCTTAGAAAGTGGAAATTCACCTAGTGTAAATGGGAGTTGCATAATAATTCTACTGTGACATTACTTCTACAGAACTCGCTTTCGAGAATTCAATGCAAAAACTTTTTTTTTTTAATGTCAACCAGAGGCTCAGATAGGGCATTTCAATTCCATTTCAACATCTTTCTCAAGGACAGCACCCATGAAAAGGACAACTCTACCTGCTGTTGCTAAGACAAAACAGTGTTTGAAAGATTGAAAACACAACAAAAACATACATCTAGTTGCATAGCTTTTAAAGACTCAGTAGCACGGGGAGATATGGGTGATCTGATTGAAATGGATCTTCACTTGCTGTAAACCTGGGTGCATTCGAAAACCACAAATACCATCCATCAGTGAATATGTGCAACAAAGCAAATGCTCATCAGTACCGGTTCACTCCCGTCAAGATTCTTCCGCTATTTACCAAGAGATCAGTGATAAAGCTGTAGGGCTACACAATTTGTTAGGGGAATTCTCAGATACATCCTATCCAAGCTGGGTTGCAGCAGCCTTTCCACTTTCCACATAGGGCGGTGAGTTGGCTCAGTCGGTAGTGCGTCTGCCTCATGATCCTAAGGGCCCGGGTTCGAACCCGAGTCTGGACTGAGCAATGTTGTGTGTAATCATAACGTCCCCTCTAGCAAGAGGCAAAACACTCTGTCCCTCGGATAGGACATTAAAAATGGAGGTCCCGTGTATGAGAGAGTCACAACTCGTGCACGTAAAAGATATCGCTTCATTCATTCATCGCAAAGAGCAGGGTGTTTAACCCGGTGAAGTGGTCCCGCCTCACATCCAACTGGACCCCATGGAAGACCAGCTTAGTGTAGCTGAATATGGGCTATCCAGCCATCTTCACAGATGGAAAATGAACAATAACAATAACAATAACCACTCCATGGTATCCCCACGCTATTGGCTCTTTGATTCTTAGAAAGAGCATACAAATGAAGTAAACAGTAAATAGTTTCTCCAGCTCAATGATATAGAAAACACCGACCCACATAGATGCTGGTAATATTTTAGTTACATGGAGCAAAGCCAGATACAGGTGGCTCTCTTTTAATGCTTATTAATCCAATATGACATTGCTTAGTAGCAGGCACTTCAAAGAAAATCACACTTAACCTACTTCTCTCTCTCTCACATCTAACCTACATGCTGTACTTTTCTTTCTTTCATCTACCGAATCTTACAACCATGCTGCCAGCAAGGTGGCATTCTTTCCAGAAACCCTCCATCAATAACTTTTCAATAAAGTTTTATTCAAAAGCATTTCCGAGACTTCGAGAGGTTCGGATGATGTGTGATGTTTGCTACACAAGTATACATTAAAATGACACACCGTGCACATGCAAGGCCTAAAGGCCTAGGGTGCGTTCCAGCGCTCTCCTAAAGCGAACTGTACCGTACTGTACCGAGCCAAAAGTGGACCACTTCCCGATGTGCTCCAAATGCGTACCAAAGCGTACCAAAAGTTTGCTGTAAAGCATGCGTGTATCATGCGCATACGTCACAATGCAAAGACATCATTCTCTTTGTTCGGACAGCTGCAAGTAGTTCAAGCGTCAGGTGGATGGCATTCTTGCTACAAAATGCGTGACCTTTTCTAAAAATAACTCGTGAGGTATGCTTTCTCGACAGAGCGCTCGAACACTTCAAATCTGGCACAGTTCGGTACGGTACGCTTTGGTTCAGTTCGCTTTGGTTCGCTTTAGAGTGCTCGAACGCACCCCTACATGGTACTCTGACATAACACTGATGTACCACGCGAGATAACTAAAAAGTACTGAATATCACTAAAATCATTGTCTTAGAACCACTCATACAACTGCATCTACAAGTGTAGCACCCACTGTGTGGATACCTTGGGATGCTGGAAATAATATTTCCAAACAATCCCCCAAATCAAACCATTTATCATATCCTGTTGATACTGAAGACATTTTCCACCCATGTGAATGGCAGTCAAAACATACCCCAGTTTTAAACTGCCAAATTTCAATGAGATTTCATGATTTGAGACATTAGATGTAAGATCAGCTATTTTGAAGAGCACAAGTGACAGCAAGTCTAGCAGCACATTGAAGAGTGTATCCCTGATTTCCACTCAGCATTATTTCCATTTATTTTAACAACAAGCCAGTTTTGTAGCTGCTACTGGACAGGAGGTAGGATAGTTTCTGTAAATGCAATACCTTGAGGATAGACTAAATGTGGCCATTCATCTCCTTTGTACTACATGTGCTTTCATTTTACATCACTGTGAGTACACTTCTGTTTGAGACTGTCTCAACTGTTTAAAAGTTCTTCCAGTACCACTATCTTGGAAACTATTTAAAAGATACTGAATTTGCCGATATAATTTTAAATATTTCTCTTTTCATTTAATTCTTTGGGTTTCATATTTCAGGTAACACAAAGAACAATGTGGTTTAATGTCCCTTTCTGTTCCTGCCAAGAGGCTGTTCATACTCTCAATAAAGACATACAATGTATCATTTCAAGAAAAACAAGAAAAAGAAAAAGAAAAGCATGACTGCCAGAAAGTTACCTGCAAATAATGCTGGTATCCCACGTGTTGGAAAAAAACTCATTCAACGTTCTTCCCATTGCAATTATATTTCAACTCCCAACATGCCTGCGTTGATTGAGAACTGTGTCTATTGATCTGTCGCCAGGAAGGGCCTCCATAGCAACCATGCCAAACAGAAACGGCTGACAATTTTAATACCATCAACACTAGTATCTCATTCTAGTTTACATGCATGTATCCACCAGCACTCCATTCTTTCTATATCTTTCTTTCTCTCTCTTTCTCTCTCTCCCTCTCTTGTTCTCTCTTACTCTCTCCTCTTTTTCATTATATCTATTTGTAAATCCATATAGCTCCCTTGGTCTCATCAACTTTATTAATTTTTCCATCTATGTCCATTAGCCACACATGATATCTATTAGTTAATATTGCATACCAAACTGTTGTGATACCATAATCATGCATCCATCTACTGTAAAAGCTGTTATTTTGCATAGACATTCTCAAAAATTTGGAGGTCACAGACATTTTGGTGAGATGTTGTTTTCGCAATGAGGCTATCGTAAGCGCACTGATCATTGTCTGTTCGCAAAATTTTTGTGTGTTGTTCAAAATGCAACCCAACAGTGATCTGCTATATTCATCAAAATTAAATCCTTGTGAAAAAAAAGAAGCTTTTGCAGTATTTATCCATCTACCCCAGGATGCTGCACTCTCCTTTCCTGCTAGATTGGGGCAACTAAATATTACGAACAGGCAAGTACAATAAATGGACATCTTCCAGTTCAAAATATGATGCCTTGTCCAACTGACCATTTTAGCAAGTCGCAGAAATATATTTTGCATTGTCCTGGGGGGCATTTCATGAAGGAACTTGTCGGATAAAATATCTGACAAGTCAATTATATCCGACAAGTTCAGAGAAATCAGCCAATCAGACTAAAGAATTTCTCAAAACTTGTCGGATATAATTGACTTGTCAGATATTTTATCCGACAAGTTCCTTCATGAAACGCCCCCCAGTTCATATCTATCTGAATCTATTATGTATTAACCATACACCTTTCTTATAAGTCACATATATTGTATACTCAACTGTTATAGTCTCTGTGCACAAAAAAGCACATTCACATAGACTGTGCCATTTCAGCTACAGAAGCACACAACCACCTACATTTGTGGCATAACACCACATGCAACAAGCAATTCATACCTACAGCAGAGATACAATAATATTATTTATCTTTTAATGATTGTGAATTCTGTAATATCATTGGTCAATCAACCACTGAATATATCCCGTATTCCGTGATAAGGTCATATTGTGCGCATGCGCAAAATCCACCACTGAATATATTCCGTATTCCGTGATATGACGTCATGATATTACACAGCTAGCTGCGCGTGTACCAAAGACGCTTATAGGAAAGTGCGCGCTAATCCTGTACAAAACAAATGGACAGCGCGCGGTCCTCAAGCGTATTACACACATAACCTGAGACCATTAGACGCTTGATAAACGACAACAGCAACTTACGTATATCTGGCTACTGCAGTATCTTATGGCGTGTACGTATTTGTATGCGCGCATACAGTAATCAGCTCGCGAGACGTAGGCCTAAGTCAACATGGTCATGGCTGACAGCCGGCGATTTCAACATCATTCACGAGGGGAAATCAGCGAGAAGAAGGTTAGCACTTACACTAAAAGATAAAATTATTACCCCCTGCTTGTTCTTACGAAATACGGGATATATCTACGGTCTGGTGCCATATTCTATTCAGCCTGCGGCCTCATGAAATATGGCACCAGACCGTAGATATTTGCCCGTATTTCGTGAACAAGCAGGGGGTAACTAATAGTATTACTTTAGGAGCATTACTACTGGCTTGTAACGGAACAAACATACTGTCAAGTTTACTTTGCAGTGGATATCTTTTTCTCTTCATCATTTCCTCTCCAAAGTGGCAATGTGACTATTGTATATAATGCTAAATATGTTGCGAGGTTTTACTTTTTGTGAATTTCACGAGTCCGGTGCTATTCACAAATTTAAAAACACACAAAAATGTCAACTCTGTCCCCAACATGACTTTGACATACAGGCATACATTCAGTATGGTACTCCACAATCGCAAATTTAAGCACTCGCGACGTTGTCAGGAAGTCCGAATTCGTGAAAAATTAGATTCGCCAAATATATGCCGTATACAGTATTTCCAAACAGTGTTGTAAACTACTTGTCTTTAACAACTTGCATCCAAGTTTTCCTTCTAGGCACAACTTTCTTCCTTCTCTCTTTCCATCTCTCTCCCTCTCCTTCCTATTCTCTTCCATTCTCTCTATTTTTTTTCCTATCTTTCTCTCACCAATAATACCACTGAGGGCCCTGTGTCCTTCCTCACCAGTAATTCATGGCTAAAGGAAAATTAAAATCACATTCTTCCGACAAACCACTTTGGAAGCACTCCAGCCACGTAATTGCAATTAAGACATCTTCTTGACGTAGCGAGGTGACAGTGAGAGGCCATGTTGGAAACTGCCTTATACCATTTGTAATGACAAACTGCATCTATTTTGTTGGGGGGGGGGATTAAAAGAACAACAAATTTCTGCAAAGGCTTCAATGCTTGGAGCACATTTCACTTGGGTTCTTTTGGGGAAGCAAATTTGGGAAGGAACAATTCATTCATGCATTCTGGTGGACAAGTATTATAGGATGCTCTTGGTATGAAGCATGTGTATTTGATATAATGACACGAAACATATCACTGATATCTTGATTAAGGATTACATGATTTAAGGATCATTAAATTAAAGATTATGAAGAAAAGAATGCATCATTTCTCTCTCTTTATCCCAAATTGAAGATGATATTTTTAAACTAGAAATTCACAACATATTATAGAATAGAAATTCTATCAACCCCAAACTAACTCAGGTAAAATAAATGTTGACTTTAAATTGTATGCATCCCTATGTACAAAAATAGGAAGCCAGGTTGATTGAGTTTCCATAGCAACAAATCAAACCATCAATTATCATCTGCAACTTCCAACAGATTGTCTTACAATATCATTTGTGCTTCCAACACTTATCAGTTGTCAAACTGATATATATTTGGAACCAAGTAGGCCTACTGATAACCATTTTGCAATCCTTGAATGACCAGGTAACATGGGGATACTATGCAGTGGAAAGACTGGCCTGGCTTGGATTTATTCGAGAATTCCCGTAACGAATTGCACTTTTAGCCTCATCACTGATCTCTATGTAAGTAAACAAACAACCAAATAATCTTGACGGGAGTCAACCGTGAATGATGAGCGTACACAGTATGCTTTGATGCACATATTTGCTGATGGGCGCTATTCATGGTTTTCAAATGTACCAACATGGTCAGCAACTGAAAGTCGACTGAATCGGGCCACCATGTATCCCCATGCTCACAGGTCTTTAAAGGGAAAAGCTAGTAACTGATCAGTGGGAATCAGTGGAAATGCTGGGAGATGATTGTTCCAATCCTTATGGGATTCATTCAAGAGTTCATTGTATATCTATTGTTGTGTGAAAATGATTTGCTTCAGAATGGTCTCATATTCAAGTAATGAGCAGTTTAATGCTTCCAGGTTAGCGTCCCTGGTCAGTGACGGAGCATTAATCTGCACATTACTTGAATATGAGACCGTTCTGAAGCAAATCATTTTCACACAATAATAGATATACAATGACCTCTTGAATGAATCCCATAAGGATTGGAACAATCATCTCCCAGCATTTCCACTGATTCCCACTGATCAGTTACTAGCCTTCCCCTTTAAAACCTATTGCTGCCATACAGCACAAAACCATTTTTCCCTCTCTCTCTCTCTCTCTCTCCTTGCTCCTTCATTATCCACCCCCACCCCCCCCCCCAAAAAAAGAAATGATATTCTGATTTCAAGCCTTTGCACTGTACCTTGGGATATTCAACGGGGCAAGAAATAAGTGATCTCTTAGTAAGTAGGCCTACACACAGAACCAAAGAAAGACAACATTCAGCACGTTTTTTTAGAAATGCCTTCTTTCGAGCTGACAGAAATACTGGTAGGAGAAAAATGCCTACTTGGACAACTTTCATGGCCAAAACACATGAATTAGTGTCTACTTGCCATAGTAAATGCCTTAGTGTATGTGTGTGTGTATGCACATACATAGTACAGAAAGCAGGCTAACAAATCTGGGGAGGAAATTAAGACTGCACTGACCCTCGTTGCTAAAAATAGCGCAGCGAGGTCACTGGGTGATCAGAAAGGACTGCCCTCAGAGAGAGATGTCAACACACTCACGCCCGCGACATCGCTGTGTGACACTATACCACCGACAACTCATCATCTCAAATCACTGCGGGCAGCATGCCTCTCTTTACTGCTGCAACTCGTGCATCTTTACTTTCAACAAACCTTGTATCTGCTTGTCCCTTTTCTCTGCATGACTTCTTTCCCCCTACAATCACACAAAATTCAACCATAATCTGCCATCAATCCCGAATCGTCAGTCTGCATAATCTGCCGCTCTGTATCAAAAGACTTGTCTCACCTTCAGGGGTTGTCTGTAATTTCTTATATAGGAACACAATGATCATATCACACTTGTGAGCTAACACTACATGTTGGCGATGGGGTGGGGGGGGGGGAAGGATGGGGCAAAGTAGGAAACAAGAAAGGGAATTCCCACATTATATTCACTGCCCACCATGGGCATATTATCCATGGATGTCAATTTTGCGCTTTGTCTTGTCGGAAGCTCAGATGTATTATGACACCCTCTTTCATGTGACGTGGTAGAAAAGCAAAGCTTTGTACAACATCATCTGATGCTTTCAGAGTCCCATATATATTTCAGTTGTTGGTACCTACTGGAAGCAAAATGTAACTTTATCTGCCTTCATACCTTTTACGGTACAAGTTTTTGAGTGGGCAGTTTTCAATTCTCTTGATATTTGTAATTTTACATCATCAAGAATGCACAGGAATTTGAGTCTTCAAACCACTCTAAATGCAATCAAATTCATTTTTTAAATGTAATTTCACTGCACATATATATTATTCCAAGTCTGAAAACAGACTTCTGAATAATGACATTGCAAGAGATTGGGAATACTGTGCACAGAAGCACTGTACGTTGAAACGATAGCTCATCTGAAATAGAGCTCACATCAATCCATGCCACCCAGGCAAAACTTTTCTGATATCACATGGAATGATGCACCATGAGACGAATGGAAGACATCATCCATGGACACAGAACGTAGAGGCAACCGGAAGAGAAAATGTCTGTTTTTTACACTGCACGGCTATCGTATGCTTTATGAAGCATCAACAGAGTTCACAGTAGACACAAATAATTCCAATTTGAGGTACAGGGTACCATCTTCTGACGAGACTTGATAGAAACAGGTAAGTCTGCAAAGTAGGAATCCTAATTCGTGAAAGGAGTGGGGCTACACTGTTGCAGAACATATCAATACAGCAGATTCAAAAGCATGGCTTCTGGTTGGGCTAGCTGATGAAGTAAGGGTGCAGTATGGCATACAACTAGACTGACTCACAAGCTGAGCTGCCTCTGTTAACTTGATGGTGCTCAGGCACAGTTTAATACACTTTGGTGACATTCAATGTCCATTTTCACTCCTGGTACGTAGCTCTATGCAGTATCCTTGACAAAAGACTACACACCAATTTTGCCCCTTGGTGTTAAAAGGATGGCATAGTTTTGGTTGAGATGAGGGATTTGGATTTGAACTTTTTGGGAGATGATTAGAAACCACTCATGAAATATGAAAGAGCATACAATTGTCAGAGGTTTTCAAAGTTTATTTGATGAAAATTGGTTTTGAAATGGCTGAGATATTCAAAACGAAGTGATCCTAATAAAAGATAGGACCAACCTTTTACTAGGATCGCTTTGTGTTACTTTGTTTTTGGATATCTCAGCCATTTGAAAACCAATTTTCTTCAAATTAACTTTGAATTCCTCTTAGAATCACATGATCTTTAACATTTCACAGAGTGTTTCTAAGAATCTCACAAAAAGTTAAAAGCTGAATCCTCACCTCAACCAATATTATACTATCCCTTTAAGTACAGTGTGTAAGTACCAAATAAACCTTGGAAAAGATGTTAACAATTACATCTCAGCATCACTTGTCCTGTAAGTTCATACATTAGTCCACCTGCCGTAAGTATTGGAACTGCGTTAACATGTTGAGACACACAAGGCACTTCTGACCACACATTTGCGATACCATCAATTTCACACTTTTTTACTTCAAAGTCACAGAACACGGTCTGTAAAAGACTTTACATGGTAAACTCTCCATTTTTTTCCAACCCTAAGTACATTGTAGGGAAGAAAAGAACTTTGTTTCTCCCAAGGTTCCCATCCCTTAAACGGACATCAAAGATATTTCCATGGGAACCCCGTACAAATTGGCCATATGTCATCATCTGCTCTGGTGCCGCAAATTCAACAGCAATGCTCCATGATGTTACCTACACCACATTGCTTCACCATGAATAACTAATGATGTGCAGTCAAGTGAAAGTGGCATCATAAATATGTCAGATTTCCAGAGGTCCTGGGGAGTGACTCACAAACTAAAAGTGAACACACAATCAACATGGCCGCTGTCATTAGTTGGTTAGCCTTGCTTCAAGGCCGAGACAAATGTACACAGTATCTCTTCAGCCTGGTTTGAGAAGAAACTTGTCAACCAATTCAGAGGCAGCACTGAAATCTATGTGCACCTCAATACTCCTTTTAGATGTGGAAAGGTATCAACACAGAAAGTTAAAAGCCTAATTATGGTGCTTGCCCATCAACTAGGCCTTCAATTTGTATCATGATGATATCAACATTTCATACATTTGGGGACAAAGTTCTGCTTTTTATGACATTTTCCCACAAAAAAAAAAAAAAATCTTAATGTGGATCAACACTGAAACAAGGAGATGAGCCTAAATTGTCACAAAGCACGCACAATATACATTTTGTGGGCAATTCACAAAGCTTTGTTATAAAATTTCTCAGTCTGGACAGAAATGCACCCTCATTTGCTCATTAAATTATTAAAGGCAAAATCGATATTCCCACTAATTTCACATTAGCATGAAATATCATTATCTTTGTCTGGTCTCATCTTCTTGATTAAAGGGATTTGATATTTCTCCATGTCTGAGTCTACCAGTTGTTTCTCTTTTGTTAACATCATGTGCAGCTTACAGAGTGACCTATAGTGATCAACCTAGCAGTCACAGCTTGGTCTCACTGTATTCATTGAGAAGAGAAATCCAAGAATGACAATAGTCAATGCTTTCAACACTGCCCTGCTCACCTCCTTTTGCTGTCTCTACATTATAAAACAGAAAGCTATAAAGCTATTAAAGTGAAGCTGGACATAACTGCGTTTAGTGTAACTGTCCTTGTCGTCAGCATAAGAAGTAAGGCTTCCATGTTCACCACAGTGTCATCGGTCCTTGTCTTAATGCCATTTACAGCATTAAAAAAAAAATGCAAATCACATGTTCCATGAGATGGGGACAGCCCCACCTTTACGCATCATCACATTCTCTGGTCATGCTCTATAAGCCGGGGCAGACCCCCGTACTTGTTTCTCTTTCAAACGGACAGCGAGGCAGTTCCATAAGTATGAGTAAATTTCAGGCGGATTCCCTGCACACTTATAACTGAAGTGGCACAATTCCCCAGCTAGTCCCATATATTGAAACCTTACAATACACGTACATGCAAAATTACTTCCTTGCCCAAGCCCTTCCTTCACCGATTGTACATAAGGGCCCGAATTCACGAAGGTGGTACAAATGAAACCATGGTTTAAACCATGGACAAAAACCATGGAGTGCCAAGTGTCGCATGGAATATTTCTTTACAAAATCAGTCATTTCGTCGATGAAATGATGATTTTGTAACGAAATGACAACATTTTGTAACTAAATGAACATTTCATCCACGAAATGATAACTGCGTAAACTAAATGGTCATTTTGTCAACGAAATGACCAATTTCGTAAACGAAATATTCCATGCGACACTTGGCGTTTCATGGTTTTTGTCCATGGTTTAAACCATGGTTTCATTTGTACCACCTTCATGAATTCGGGCCAAGGTGTTGCTCACGGCACTCACTGCTCTTGAGTTTAACATTTGTAAGCTGCAACTATTGTACACTTAAATACCACAGACTAACCAAGTGTTTGCCAGTGCCATGAGTTTATTTTGCCATGACATTACATAACATTGAACCTGTGCACTGTTCCAGGTGTCACAAGAGTTTTCTTTCTTTTTCAGTGCAGTAGTAATTTTGAGACACTTTCAGTTCATGAGCAGAGTGAGCGTCCCCCACTAGGGATGGATACCACAGGTACACTGTATACTCTGGGATGAATGAACTCCATGTAAAAACACTAGAAACAGTTGGTATCTTTTTTTTTCTCCTCATTTTTGTATGTGGAAGTTATGTTTGAGCTAAAGTGTAGGATTGTCTTGTTGCACCATACCCTGTGCAGAACGGGAGGGCATGATGGGCCCTGACTCATCAATAAATATCTCAGACTGAGCGGGGGAGAGGGTGCGCAAGCGAGCGAGTGAGCGAGCGAGTAAGAGGGGAGAAATGGAGAGAAGGGGTAATTTGGTTTGGGAGCACCATTAGAATTTTCACCCCACCAAATGAATGTATTCCTTCCTGACGACATCTCACCCTCCCAGTGCAAATTGAAGCGTGTGTTTCTATAAATAATCCTGCCATGAATGCCGAGGATCATCACAGCCTGTACGGGAGCTGGAGAAAAACTCTCCCTCCGAGATGCATTTCAGGGTGTCACGTTTTCTTACACGTTCATTCCAAGGAGCTACCCGTAAAAATTGTGTGAAAGTTTAGATAAAAAGAAAAAAAGAATTGACAGAACAGTTTGGCCCTTTGATGGTGTCGAAAAAAAGTCTATATACTCATCAAAACAAATATTGTTTGTCACATGGTGTGCTATACATCCCTGAAACCCATAATTGATGATTTTTTGAATACCCGGTAGTTTCTTTATCTTTAGAAACTGGCATTGGTCTAGAAGAGAGTGTAGAGCATATGACCTTAACTCTAGCAATAAATATAAAACATCTGCTAACATTCCATGTGTTTCTGCAGTGAATATGATGCCTTGACAGATAGAGTTTCACCACTCAATTAATTGTGACACTTGAACCATGTTCAAGATATTGCCAGAACTTCACTGATCCATAATTTTGATGTCTATTACAGGATGTGTTGTATGTATCACTTTTTTTGTACCACTTCACCAGTCAGGCAAGCAGCTTTTCAAATTGTTGCAGAACACTTGCCCTAATGTGAATTTTACTTGCCCGAAAGGAAAGTCCCAAAATATATGAAAATGATATAGAAGATCACTTGTAAGTCAAGGACTTAATAAAACACAATCATTTGAATAAACAGCACACATTGATTTGTACATTTAAACATATTCGAGTAACAAACTTGGTAAGATCGAAAGTTGGTGTTGTGTTGCATTGGAGCTTCTTCGTGTAAGTGTACTGTTGGAAAGTTGCTGAAATGAAATGAAAATGTATTCCATCACTACACAGTCATTTCGACCTCTGTATGATTGATTTAATGGGTTTGTGGGGGGGGGGGGGGGGAAGGATGAAAAAAAAAGGTGGCTTCAAACATTTTTGCTTGCCAGAATCGGGCAAGCATTTTTTTCTCCTTGTCACAAATTACTTGTCTGACTTTGATTTTCACTTGCCCCGGGCAATGGGGCAAGCGCTAGACTGTAACACCTTGCTGTTATGACTGCTATACTAATTGTAATGATGTCATCAGTTGATCCTTTTCTTAAATCTTCAAATAAGAACAAGCCTCCGTAACCCACTAAAGTTATATTTGCACTAATAACATCATCAATTATTTCCCCTTCGCTCATAAAATGCATTTAACCCTGCTTCCCTACCCATCTGAGTCTGATAATCCTGTTCCCGATGCAACCGCCTTCTAAACTTTGGGAAGTAAAGAATAGAAAAAAGAAAAGGGGGAAAAAACAGAGAACATTCTTCTGACTGGATACAATAGCCGCAGATGGTTGACAGTGACGTAATTTATAATGTATCTAGCCAATATGAGATGAGGCAAGATATTTTCATACAGTACAATACATACCCAACTAGTGCAAATTATCATCCAACATGCTTACTGTATGTCAAGCATTATTCTTCTTGTTGAACTATTTTGTTTTACTCTTCTTTCTTTTTTTAGCTTTCCACCACTCCACTGTCACGTGTACAAGTAGTGTACCGATGCAGTGCAACCTTCAGCCAAGAAAAAAGAAAGAACAAACTACATCCACTCTTCCCGCTTTGGAATACTGACAGAGATAAATATCGTCTTCAATAGAGACACACCTGATGGCGGACAAATGTCCACATTTATCGTTAGCCGAGTTCATATCGCAAAAGTACCGCTCATTAAAGCAAAAGCTTTAAATAGGTACAGCAATAATACGCATGACCTTTCAAAGATACTTTAATTGTGCAGAAAATGACATCATACTTCTTGACCACAAAAGCATACTTATTTTTAAAGCACCTCCCCTCCGTATCCGCTCAATCCACATCTTTACTCTCGGGAGAATTCTCAACATCAATTTCTCTATAACAACTTGGCATGAATGGAATCTGCGGATAAAAATATTTCTTTACTATTGAATAGCCAATGACTGACTCGTTTCTCATTGTGCAACACAGCTCAGTGCTGTCGTCAAATACTCACTTTCTTTCCCCTCTAGAATAGATGGCTATTATCATGATATTATTGAAGCATCAAATAGATGCATAACTCCTTTATCCTTCCTCCATTTTTTTCATTTTTTTTTCTACCATCTTTCAATGCTTATTATTACTTTCTAGAGACTGCTTTTCACTCGGTGCAACATGACAAAGTTATAAATGATGCTGGAATACCGATCACTCAATGTTCTCACAGTAGACATGTTTTTATTACCTGTACGGAATATTTAGGTTATCGTCCACACATCCTTTCAGCTTTTCAGGATTGTTACATTACAGCAATCTTTCAAACTTTTTTCTTTCTTTGGCAAAGGCTTTCTAGTTAATTTTCAATTCCTATAAATTTCTGACTTCCATTTCTGACTTTCATGAGGTACCACCACACCATTCAGTCTGATTTTCATCTTTTTATTCAAGCCACCTGAACATGGAATGAAAATGGGTATTTCCACTGAGAAGGGTACATTTCAAGGATGTCCTGCTTCCAGTATGCATTATGCAGCTGTCATTTGTATGACGCACCTCTTGACCCCCGGGAAATGTGCGTCATGGTCGCGTCAAGTACCACCAATTTGATGACGCGTGGTGCCGTCACGGGAGCAAAATGTCCGTCACAATACTGACCCATTATGTGCGTCATAGTCGGTCATTTAACCAGAGTGTGTCAAAAGGATCGTTAATGGGACCGTCATGTAATTTTGCGAGGCTTCTTGCATGGGGCATGGTATCCGATCCCTCCGTAACAGAATAAAACAAACTCGCGATCGCGAGTCGGCCGAATTCACCGGCTCCTGGAAACGCGAAAATGACACAATTTTCAATCAGTTTTATTATAACATACTGATACTCACTTCATTCTCGTATGTCTTCTTTTTCTATCTGATGTCAGACTAAAGGTCTTTTCAGAAAGTTTGAGTACAAATTTGCTCCAAAACCACACTACCAAACACGATTTGTGATTAAAATCATCACATACAGCCCGCAGCATCGCGAAGCTCGCTATCCTTCAATCGCATTCACTGTAGTGTAGCATCGACCGTCGACCGTGGAACCTGCAGCAAAACCACGTGCGTGATGTCGACCATGTGGTACATGTATACATACAGTACACGCGTACATACGTATACAGAAGGCGAGGCATGGCAGAGGCCAGGCCCCAAAACACATACAAACGATTATGGAACTAACATTACTGAGAGTCTATTAAAACCTGCATTAACTTAAAATAGTAAATTCTATTTAAACACTAGCCATATAAACCATGTACCTAACTTGGGTTTAATAAGGTTCGTGTTTAAATAGGCAGGGGCTTCAATCAGGCTGTTTTCGAATCGGGGAAGGGGAGGCGGGAGGTTACGGAAAAAATTACTGTGGCCACGCCATAGTTTCGCGAAACTAGATAGTTTGCCATAGCAACGTGTATATCAAAACACGCGTTTCTATGGGATGTCCATGAACTAGGGAACGGTTTAGAGAAATTCGAAGTCATTCAAGGTTGAAGTGGTTTTTTCCTACGCATTTTTTTTTTTTGTTGTTGTTGTTGTTGTTCATATCTAAAAAATTCGATTTCTTAATTTTTTTCAACTGGTATTTGGGAGTCTTGTAATATATTTAAAATGTTGATAGAAATTTCTGAATATATTCAGAAAGTACGCCTAGGCGCCTACTGTTTGGATAAACGGTAAACATGCAGTCTACGTTCGATACGAAGAAATCATTACGTCTTTCACGAGGAAAAACATACAAAACAAACAAAAAACACCTACGAACGAATGTTGATAGCCAAAACTTTGATAAGTAATAAGCAGTTATCGTGAGCGTGAACTGAAATTAATTGTCATGATTTTGTTGTCTAACCAGGTGATGACTGCATCTCATTGAACCTACTCGTAGTGAATTTCTCTGGGCATATACGAGACCTTTTAAGTATTTCTGGCTCAGTTGCATTTTTAATTGACTGATTAATCGATCTTTTTTTTATTGTTCAGGGAACATAAGATATTCGATCAAGTACATTATATTCGACTGTTTGATGTTTCCTACTATGCGCCAAAAGAAAGGCTATAGAATCACGATATCTTTGCAATGATTCCTTTAATTCAACTAATGAGCTGGTTCTTCGATCGATATTTCCATGATATTTACACGCTGTTTATTCCAGTGCGCGCATTCTTCCGTCTGGCACGCACCTGGGTGTGGCACCTGCTTTTGTGGAAATTTCCACAAGGGGAGAGGGGTGGGGTGTCAAGTTTCTTCGAGCCGAAGAGACTGCGTGTAAAACAATCTCTTCGCTCTAATTTATTGTCATTCGTGCTTTCCCCTTATTCTTTGCTGATATTGAACATTTAGATTTAACTTTACGAAGGTTGGTAGCACGTGGTTCTATTTTGTTGTGAGGTGTATGTAATTTCTTTTTTTTATCATTCTTGGAAAGGAAAAGAAGAGTAAGGGGAAAGAAGAATAAGAGGGAAAGTAAAATGAAACGAACGGCACGTACGCTCAGCATTCACAGTAAGCCGTCTTTTTACACCAGCATAGTTATCACATGGAGCTACTAACAGAGAGTAGCTCCATGGTTATCATCATCACCATCAGACATCACTCAGACCATTTTAGCCTTTTCCTATCAACATTAAGAAAAATAAATAACAAATACAAAGTATCAACACCTCCCAACAACACAAATATTTAGAAAAGACAACACACGGCACACCACAGCGGCTGGTATCAAACTTCGTCGCTTCGATTCGAAAAGGTATTGCAGCAAAGCGGAGAAATCGCCGTTACGAAAATAGCAGTGCGAGACACTTGAAAGAATTACGTCAAATACTTCAAAGTATAAAGGGAACGGATAAAGTGATATAAAATGGAAGAAATCGTACCAAACGATGTGTGAGAAACGACAGTGGAGAACGGTAAGTTTAGTAGTAGGCTTAGTTAGGCCCTAGCAACAGTTTACAGCACCGAAAGCTACGCGAAAATAAGGTGAAAATAAATACACATTGGAAACTCGGTATTGCGACAAGATCCTTAGGATCAAGTCAATAAACGATACAAAACAAAGGAAATCAATTCATTTTGACCGGAAAATAGTTTGTTATAAGTATTCTGTTGTATGAGATCTCCTTTGATAGGCCGAGAAATACATCGAGCTTCCACGATACTCGGGAAAGACAGTTCGAACGCTTTTCACCTGCACATACTGCAGTGCACATCAATACACGAACAGAAACTCACCTCTTCCTTGCAGAAAAATGATGCAATAACGTTACAAAAAACACACACAACACTCTAAAAATCATTTCATACTTGTGAGGCAAAGGACAAGCGGATGAAGAAGAAGAGAAAAAGAAGCAGACATTGCACAACAGAACGCTTCTACCCCGATTCGAATCGAAACAGGGTACTGGAGTGTAGTGGCAGCTGGCTACAGTGTGCAGCTAAGCTACTATACTAACGCTCCCCAGCCGCCCACACAATCATGGGGATACAGTACCACGGCGATCGAAGTAAACATCCAGGGTCCGTGGGCGACAGGGATTCACGCGGGCGAAGTTCCGTTCGGTGTACACAGTTCGCAGGCAGCGAATTGCGTGAGCGCACACAGAGCTCTGCAGCATTCCAGTCTGGCACGTACTGCGAATAAACATGTGCGTCGAGGGTCAGTCATTTTCACGAAGAGGTGCGTCACCATTTTGACTGGTTAATGCGTCAATGTCTCATAGAGGTGGGTCACTTTTTGTGACGGAGGGTACGTCATGGTACCTAAAAGGTATGACGCACATTGGTACTTTGACGCACCTATCCCGGGGGTCAAGAGGTGCGTCATACAAATGACAGCTGCATTATCCCCCAATACAATACGATCTTTGAGAACACTTTACTGAGAGATAACTTTGCCCCCAAATTGCTTCAAACAGAATATATCAAAATTTATGCCAAAATAGAAATTTTGGGGTGAACGTTAGTTACACTGGACTGAAATCTTAGATGTACTACCATATGTAGGTCAAATAATAAATGCTCCTTAAAAATTAATTCTTTTTCAACTTAATGGCCTGATATTAATTAGAAATGAAATCCTTTCGATTCAATTTAACACTGTGTTCTATGCCATTTCTAGACTCAGTGGTGAATGGACTGAGAAAACTGTCTTGTGTGTGTGTGTGCACTTTAATGTTGTGAATCTTGGCTCTGATGAAATTCGCGAAATTAAAATGCACACAAATATTTCTGGTGTTTACAGTTCACTGATGACACAAGTCGTGGGGATTTCAAGTCATATAAAACTGGATGGAATCAATTTCAGTTTACTTGCAAAAACAGACTACAGGTGTTACTTTCAGGAGGTGGCTTTGCAAAGTTGTGATCTGTATGAATTGATAGTCATTGTCCACAACAACTGTGTGATATAAACACAAAGGCCCGAATTCACGAACATGGTACAAATGAAACCATGGTTTAAACTATGGACAAAAACCATGGAGCGCCAAGTGTCGCACGAAATATTTCGTTACGAAATTGGTCGTTTCGTCGACAAAATGACCGTTTCGTTTTAAACAAAATTATCATTTTGTGGGCGAAATGTTCATTTAGTTACAAAATGTTATTTCATTACAAAATAATCATTTCATCGATGAAATGACTGATTTAACGAAATATTCCATGCGACACTTGGCGCTCCATGGTTTTTGTCCATGGTTTAAACCATGGTTTCATTTGTACCACCTTCGTGAATTCGGGCCAAAGGGTATACTCTTGCAGCTACTCCTCCTCCTGCACTATTACTACTGCTACTGCTGCTGCCCCTCCTCCCCCTCCTCCCCCTCCTCCTCCTCCTCCTCCTCCTCCTCCTACTACTACTACTACTACAATTACTACTACTACTACTACTACTACTACTACTACTACTACTACAATTACTACTACTACTACTACTACTACTACTACTACTACTACTACTACTACTACTACTACTACTTCTAATACTACTACTACAGCGTTGTACTACTACTTCTTCACTGTCAGATGCACACATTGCCTATGACCTCCAATCCTGTTTGGTTGGGCATGTATTTAACATTGCCACAACATGGCACTGAATTCATATAGGCCTACTGTACACTGTACATAAAATTGATACAGTGAAGGAAGAAGAACATGTGTGAAGAGTCTGCATAAGAATCAATTTAGCATCTACATGTACACGTCTGTATTATGCAAAGTTGTACACAAGATGATAATTTGGGAAAAAGAAAAAGAAACGTTATACTGTATGTGATGATAGGCATAAAGGGGGTTCATGCTATGCGTTATATATGGATATAATGGATTATATAAAAGGATGCATATTGACCAAGACAAACCTCAGTTTTTACCAGAGACAGAAAAAGAAACAACAAAAGTAAAAATATCCAAACAAACATCTACAAATGTTTTATACCCTTTGCTGTACAATTCATACTCTGCAATGAGAAATATGAAAAAAGGGTGCATGCACCTCAGCAATGAACACATTTGCCCTGTGCAGTTTTTTCTCAGGTTTCTAATTATTATTATCATTACCTTTGTTGTTCTTGTTGTGGGAGGGGGGGGGGCGAGAGTCTAGTTATAAGAAAAAGAAAAAGGCAAAGTCGGGAGACCCTATTTCTCGCATACACATGATGAGCAGCCTGCTATATCATGGCACACTGAGCGGCCATGCCCGGAACGTGCTGTGCAGTTCACACACTGCACTGACACACCCTTTGCCCACATAGCACTCTACAGTCTCATCGCCATAATGAATGCCCAGCCTTGGCTATTTCAGGAAATTGCGTTGCTATTTATAGAAGCCCATTATTGATCGCTAGCTTATGTAGGAGAGAATGGAGGGGGGGGGGGGGAAGTGGTTGGTTCCAGGGAGAGAGAAAGAGATGGTCCTATCCAACACCTGACAGCATGGTAAAGACATATCATTACAGGTTTTCGTCTAGACTAAAAAAATGGAATGGCGTGTACTGGCCATCACTGTACCATCACATGAATGCCATGACCGAATATACACAAGCTCTATCATACTGGGCATGGGTGATATACACAAGCTCTATCATACTGGGCATGGGTGAGACCCACTGTCAAGATTTAATCCTAATGGCATGCAGCTTGATAATAAAAAAGCAAAAACAAAACTAGAAAAAAAAAACAAAAAAAAAAAAACCCACACATGCCCTTTTCTTGATTACATACAGTGTAGTATACACTATTGTCAACTAATACCAATGCCTCTACCCTGCAACTGGGATAACTTAATCATGCTAACCATTGACATTGATGCCGAATAAGTATGATTTGATACATTAGCCTACATTTTAACTGAATCCATCTATTACAACATCACAATTATCAGTATAGGCCCTATCTACATGTATACCTAGACGTGTAACACATCATAACAACTGTTCTCTCTCTATCTCCAAAACACACACATATACACTCACACAAACAAAACACAAACACACACATTCCACACAGGATTGTCTGCAAGAATGGATCAAAGGCACGAAATATTTTTAAAAGATGTGCATACAAAAAAAACACACAAATTTCACATGGCAGAAAATTCCACCAGAAATACCTTATTTTTTAGGATGCCATATTAAAGTACTGTATAAGACACTGAAAATGTGTTTTACAGATCAAGAAAGATAATTGCAACTTAAATTACAATGTAGTTTGTCCAGAGTACTACACACACCTACACAACTGCAGCAGATCAGTATAACAAAACAATTTATTGGGAAAGCAGATGAATGCATACAAAGTTATAAATATAACATTTTGATCATTGGTCAATATTCTATGAAATATGGACCGTGATAAAAAAATGCAACAAAAATGGCTTGATTTCTCTAGACATTTACCGACTGTACCGTCTATATAACGTGTTACCTATTCATGAATAAATATTCTGAGATACCATATACTTCTTTTGCAAAAAAAAAAAAAAAGTGGGATGGAAGGAAATACCTGTCTTACTGCTCTGCATGGCAAAACAAAATATATTTTTATGAAGTAAATGAAATCCATCTCCAAGTTTCAAAGGAAATGGGGGGGGGGGGAGGTTGAGTTATTGGATTTGTACCATTGCCAAGGTCTTGACAACTAAAAATGTTTATTGAAGTCCATGCACGAATCACAATTTTGTACCAGGGTCATTCTCTGTCGAAACTTTGCTTAGGAGTGAAAGTAATTCATTGGCATTTACAAGGAAGATGGGGAATACCAGCGCACAGCTCTGGGTATAAATACATGAAACATTTGCTCCTACCTCAAAGGCATTATTTACCATTTGCAGATGAAACAAAACCAGGCTTCAGTGCTTTAAAATAGTTCTAAAATGTGAGTTAGGGATAGAAACCACCAGTGTAAAAAAAGTTAATCAGTATAATCAATGTTAAGTATCATATACAAAATGTGAACAATAGTTGTAATAAAATTGTTTCAAGACTTAATAGTCTACAGTTATAATTTAGTAAGAAAAATAGTGATATTTCCTTATATTTTAGGCTTTATTGCAAAATGTATATATTGTAGGATGTTTTGTGATACAACTGACCTACACATGATGCATCAAATGTGATCACTCGAACATTTTTTAAATCACTTACCTCCCAATGGTAAACAGTACCTTTAATTACACAGTACTAGAAGATGGACAATGCAAATATCATAGGAATTAACTACTTTGTTGTACAAACAGATAGCTGGCAAAAAGCTTTTACACTAAACACAATATTTCACAGCCACACTAAACAGCAAGCCTCTAGTTTGGAAAGAGAAAGAAATTATGGCAATGCATATTGACAATTTGCGCAATCATAAATGACTGATACAAAAAGTTGAATGAAATGCCGTCAAGTATCGAAGCACTCTTGTCGTAAGGATAAACGTTTACAATTTGACTGCCTCCTATCGACCCTTGGCTTTTACCAGCATTGCCTACAAGTACTGTTGTAAAATTACAACAGTGCATTGTTCCAGAATGCTAACAATCTGTACACAGTGCTGTGAAGTCACCCAACACATTTTTGATGTTTTTATGAAAATGACTGAATTCCACACCCTCTATACTAAACCAGTTACACCTAACCTTGGCTTGGTTTGTCTTTATTTTTTAGTTCGATACGTTTAAACAGACACTAGATAGATGGACGGAGAGATAGATCGCAAACTGAATACCTCATGAACCTAGGAGCATGTCATTATTTTGTTGGAGTTGTTTAAACTTACGGCTGCTATTCAAATCCCACAGTAAGATGATGCAAACTGCACGAGGTTGCTAAACCTATATGACGGACTATCTCGGAATGCTAACAACAACAACAACAAAAAAGAAACTGCCGAAGTGGCATATTTGTAATTTCAGCTTGATCTCTGTTTTAATATGCATTTCTTTGGAACATCCCGGTCACTTGAAGGAAAATTGTGCGCCCCTGAAACTAAAACAGGCTGTGGCTTGTGCGCAGGAAAATGTGGTAGTTCTGTTCCCCTTTAGGCTCTGACCTATCTTGATTCTACTGAATAAGCAAAGGCTTCAGCCGCTACTTCCTTGTGTACGTATGGCATCCAGGTCTTCTCTTGGATAAGGCAGGCCAAACATTTGGGTACAAAGGAAGACTGCCATTCTTTTCCAAGTAGAGGATAGTTTCAATGGTCAAGTTACACAGCCGATCGTATTCAAGGTGACATAACTCAATGCCTTGAGATATCATGTTTACGCTTGAATTAAAGAAGCCTTAATTTTGGACATCTGACTTTAATCCTCACAATGCATATAATATGAGAAGGATTCACCCCATGATCCAATGCCCATATGAGATCCTCTGAGCCACAGTGATGATTCAAATCTCATAGAGAAGCTGTAATCATGAACTAGACCTACAACCCCTTTTTGAGCTACAATACTACAGTAAATAGCTTCAAGTACAAGTAATGCACATCATTCTGAGGAATAAGTCTACCATTAAAAAAAAAAAATACAAATAAGTTCTTTTCACCTAACCAAACAAAGCCATTGCCATACAAGTACAACTATGTACTGTTTTGTCCTTGACCTTACAGTATGTGAATGTTTTTTTTTTCAAATTTTTTGCAAAGCAAAACAGTTCCTGTACTAAAGCAATGAGCACAGAGGTATTTTTCTGCCATACCAACTCAAAAACGCAAGAGAAGGAACTGTAATTTGAGCTTGAAATTGTCACAAATGATAATTTGCTTTCTCAATCATAATTTCTCATCACCTACGCACAAGTGGGCAATGTTTTTGAACGCCATTTGCTTGTTTGTTTGCCTGTTAGCAATGCCCCATGAAAACTTACGCACAGATTTTGATGAAATTTTCAGGATACGTCAGCCCATTTTGGTAAAAGGATGAGGTGATAGTGTTTACTTGTCATGATGATCATACTCTGGATCCATCTTTTTTCTTTTCTTTTTTTAAATTATTTTTTAGAGGATATGTGAACAGTGTTGTGGTGTTGTTGGTCCTGTGACCTCTAGTGGAGGTTTGCCCCCTCCTACTGCGTCTAGTTTGATAAGTCTAGTTTTCCTTCAGCAATCTCTTCCTATCTCGTTGTAGCAAATGAACCAAAGTGATGTTTAATTGTACGCGGTATGACAGACAGCCGTTACCTTGCCTCACTTGGCAAGCCCAGTACTGATAAAACGAAGGAGGCCAGGCGCAGTTGTCTTTAACATGTGTCATCATTCACATGCCATCACAAACATACATCAATACATACCTACACACAAACACACACACAGACACACAGTCCATAAATACACATCCATCCATTCTGCATCCACCTTCATGCTGGCCCCTCGCTAAAATTAGACACACACACTCACAGATACCAGGTATGCGTGCGCTAATAGACCCAGATGAAATTAGGGGGTCTGAAGCCGTGCACAATGCTCAGAAGATGAGCACGCTGAAAGCTCTTTCTCCCGACTTGCAGAAGGCATCACTGTTACAGACACTACCCATATGACTCCATCTCTCACGTATTGCATGCTCAAGGCAAACTAGAATATGCACACACTCATACTCACACACATACACACATAAACAAACAAATAAACAAACAACAAAAACTATCTGGCAACTGCAAATAATGCAAATGATACAGTGCTTGTCCAAGGGCCCTTTCAGACGTATTGACTTCTTGTATATATTCATATGATGTATGGATGGATACGACGTATTGATATGAGTCCATTCAGATGCAACATCCTGTTATTCGATAATCGTATGGGAGCATTCAGACATCGCGCTCAGTTGAACTTATGTTGGGGAGCTTAATGTACGAGTCTCTCTGTTGCGCAGTACAAATTTTGTGAGGGCTCTATGCTTCGTGTTTATAAATACTTTGTGCTAGACTCATCTGTAGTGGAGGTCAGGCCCTACGCACACACTGCGAATAAGCTCGGCATACTTATACGACGTATCATTTTGAAAAACGAGCTTTACAGAAACGACATATCTAAATGAGCCCATTCAGACAGGAAAAAACGTGCTATATCCATACATCGTTTATCGTTACAAGAACTTTCTTGTCTGAAAGGGGGTGAAATGTTAAAACAAAAACCTTCAACCACTGAAGACTAGTCCTGGATATATTTGGGCAATTGTCTATGGGAAATGCATGTTATAGCAAAATCTGCTCCTTCTCAAAGAGCTAGGGGTGAGGTATCCCCAAACAATCGGCTGAATGTAACTTTACACCATTAGTAATTTCTGTGTGGACCAAAATTAACTATTTCTTGCAGACAAGCAACTCAGATCTATGATGCACTGTCCAGATAATAATTTTCACCTTATTATGAAGGGGGGTGGGGGAGAATGTACTGTATACGCCAAATATTTCGTGAGGTTTTTATTTTCGCGAATTCCACGAGTCAGGTGCTATTTGCAAAATCAAAGACACGCGAAAATATTGATTCTGATCCCGATGTGAATGTGACATATGTGTGTACACTTCTCCGTTCTGTACAGGACTCCACGATCGCGAATTTAACCACTCGTGAATCGTCAGGAATTACCAATTCGCGAAAATCTAGACTCATGAAATATATGGCGTATACAGTATCTTCTACCTTTATTCAAGATCCGAGGATGCTTCTAAACGTGACAGAACATGTAAAACGATATCAGGCAAACCACAGGCTTCTTCCCACGGTCCTAAGCCTGACCTAATCAAACTGACATGGCCACATTCAAAAATGACCCTCCATCGGTGTATTTCTGTCCGATACTGTCCTCATTTTTTTCTCTTTTTCCCCCTTCTTTCGAAGACCTAATTTTCTTTGGTTGTGCGACATTGCATCAAGAGAAAAAAACTGCTGTGACTGCTATGTTAACTGCTTTATGCTTAACCTTTCACAAAGAATAAATAACTCAACCCTCTACACAGCAACAACGTCAAGATGAGATGGTAAAATTGTTCTCCTGCTGGCGTGATGATTAAGCGCACCGGATTTTTCCCAAACCCGCCAGGTGCTGAAAATAGACGGCCGATGCAAAGTGTTCGTTAAAAATAACATTTTCCTGCCAAATTTAGCTCTGGAAGGCTGCCAGAGGAATCAAACCCCCGTGCACGGCAAAGAAAAACGCCAATTTGGAGCATCGTCAGAAGAGCAAACCAGAGGTCTAGGTATAAGTTGGCAGAAGCAAGAACGGGGTGAGTACAGTGGCATTGAGTTCTTCGAGGCAACAAGGCGAGTTCTCTAATTATAGCACGCTTTGTCTGGTACTGTCATCACAGAAACCACAGTAAACAAACAAACACATATTTCACATCCGTATTATAGTCATCTCTTCTACAAACTCCATAGTTTGTGGTAGAAGTAGTACAATGTGCATCTGAGAAACGAGATTCCACAAGTCACCATTTTCTTGACAGGAAATTTGGAAATACAATACACAACAGACACACACACACACACACACAATAAATGTCAATCGTGTCACCTTTAAGCAAGAACAGTTTAAGATCTAGAACGTAACCAGATTGTAAAAAAGCAAAGTACTTCACACTGTGCCAAATTTTATGGAAACACTTGTTTTGCAATGCCTGTCAACAATATCAGAATCACAGGCATGTTTCATTGAAAGCTGAATATGACATTAAAAATGTTCATAGGAACGCTGCGACCTAATATGTAGTCACGTGGAATATTTCAAATATATGTACGTATGTAAGTTCGTTTATCTATCTATCTATCAATATACACATAGGTACGTATGTGGGTGTATGTACATTTTAATCAAGGCTTGACACAAATTTTTCTTCCGGTGGCTAGACAATGTAATTTAGTGACCCAATCGGGCCACCAAAACATATCTTTTCTTTAAGAATGGTGGCCCGACATCTATTTCTGATGGCCCCGGGCCACTGTTAGTGTCAATCCTTGCATAGCTATACATACATACATACATGATACATACATACAAGAGAAAGAGAGGCAGACAGGTAAAGGATTCTCATTGATAGGGTAAGACTTACTATTGTGCGCTATCTATAAGTTGATACTCGTGCGACCTCTGGTAGCAGCCCTGCACCCCGGCATCTTCCCATAAATGTTTCGTGTGTTCCCAGAATTCCTGCAAAAAAAAAAAAAAGGAAGCAATGAGAGAAATCAATTGCAATGATTACTGCTGAGTACTATAGTTTCCTGTAAAAGTGCTTGTTAAATGGATAAGAAGAAGAAGTCAAGACGTGGGCATACTACTTGGTACGAAGGATTTGTGCTTTTAAAAATACATGGTAACAACGCAAATCCTCCTCTTAGACAATGCACAAAATTCAAGAGAAAAGTGACACATTTGTAGCTGAAAGGAAAACTATTTACTATAAGATGCACCATGCCATACCCTGGGGTACCGTCACACCCCGAGTTATGACATTGAATAGCGCCATCTTGTGTTCATACGATGTACAGTTACACACAGTCAATTTTAGCAGTCGGCAACAATGATCCTGGTACGCGTATTCAGCTCTGTTACGACGTCTTTTTTTTTTACCGTAATTAGAATAGTAATAATTTTCATAATTTTTTCAATTTTTACAATCTTGAACAGTAATTCAGAAGAAGATTATTTCAATCCACAAACTCGTCCCACGATTCATAAAAAAAAAACCAAACAAACAAAAAAACTACTTTACATCTTCCATGTGTGGACCAGTGAGGCATAGTGCGGTGCTGCTGCCGGTGTGTGACACTGAAATCTCACCGGTGCAGTGTGTGATGAGCGCTCATGTTATGGTGCTGCCGCACTGTTGAGCTCATTGTTAAGAATTATGTCATATAGTTTTTGGTAACCCAGGGTACAGCGATTAAAAAAAAAGAAAAAAAATAATAAAATTAAACAAAACGGCCAATTTCTATTTTCAACTCAAGGGTACCAAAAGCTGGTCATATACAGATTCATACTATTATATCAAACAATTTCCTCTGAGTACTGATTCTGCCAAAATTCTGTTTGTTTGTTTTTTTCTGATCATGTAACAGTGATTATTACACAGAGAGAAAAAAAATATTCACAGAAGACTCGCTTATGGCTAAAAAACAGCCAAATGGGATTTGACTGTGTGGAACAAATCACTTTAGTATAGAATGACCCACACTCTGTTCAATGTCCCTACCTCTCCAAAAAAGAAAAAACAATGTTCATTACTGGTACTTTGAAATGGTGAAAATTGGAAATTTTCAAATGTTTTTCTTTTCTTAAGCAAAAAACAGCTGCACACATCTGTATAATCTGTGTGCTATTCAGCAAATTGCAAAATACATGGCAATCCCTGTAACATATGGTCTGAAATATCACATAACTGGCATATATTTTGCTGTTTTCTTACCAATGCAAATACAGGTGACAGGGCATCTGATGCTACCCTGATATATGCTGTATGTAAATACAAATTGATACTTCTAATTTCTTGTATCAGATCTCGTGTGGGACAAAATAAACACCTGGATTGGACAGATATCACAGAGAGATGGAATTTACAGTTAGGTTCGAAGAGAGCAGAGCTTGACAAAGTAATTGCATCGCAGTGTCTTGCTTTTGCCCATAAATACAAGAATATCACACATTGCAACAGAATCCCTTTTTGTGGGTCTCTGTGTTAAAGTGGGACACTCATTTGGGACTTCAACTTCCTCGTTTGGACTTCCTGCAAGGTGCTAAAATTAGTAGCAATATCGTTATTTATAGATTGTGCGAGAAGTGAAACAGAACCCTGGCACGCAGTAGTTTATATTACTAGCTACCACGCAAGTGATTGTTTCAGAGTCCCCAGGGTAGGATCTGTTGTCAATTATCACAAGATGTGCATTTGGGTACTTAAGATTCAATTTATCATTGTTTCTATCCTATCTTATTTTACATGTGCACAACCTCATCCCATCTCCCCCCCCCCAAAAAAAAAGTCAGTCCTGTGTACATAAGTTTTCAGTCACGATGCTACATGAAATGCAAATGGAGAAACTAACATTATTTCCAGAGTGTATGCCTTGCATGCATTATGTACTATGAGCACCATGTAGACCATACATGTAGCTGTAACGCTACAATGAAAACATGGCATCCCAATCTGCAATCTTTTCGGTAGCGTGAAGTTATTTCTAGCCAGTCAAAAGCAATGCACCATGACTGAATCCATGGACCGGTTGCAGAGAAATCAAACTTGCAGAACTTGAATTGCAACAAATCCCTGGCACAGTATAGAGGTCACTATGCCACACGGCAAGGCATTCTTCTCACACAAATTTCATGCAGTCAATGATAATAAGAGACAAAACTTCACATGGCAACAGAGTGTTTAAACTTTCTTTATCATTATCTTGCCTTCCTTCCTTTCTAGTATATGTAATGCGGAACAGGAGTTGTGTTGAGATACTGTAAAACACAATATATTCGCGGCACGAAAATTTCGCAAATTGGAGCTGACGACCTTTCTTGTGGCATGAAATTTTCGCAAATTGCCACTGGCGTCCAATGCATATTGTGTAGGCAAGAACTTTCGCACGCATTTTAATTTCGCGAGCTCCAACATTCCTCATTTTACAGTAACCGAAAAGCCTCCTGACTTCAACTTTGACACCAGAAAACTGAATGCTTGCAACCATTTCAAGCAAATTATCCTCATACACCAGTTTCCATACCTACAAACTTTTTCAGAGCAATTATTCATAGCAGCTAAAAGATATTGTCTTCACTGCATCCAAAGCCTACATATGGACCATCAACCAAATATACATAGGTCAAACCAATTCCATTTACTACAGTAATACACCAGCAGAGTTTGAAGCAGTGAACAGCTAATCACAAGGTCAAAACATTTCTAAAGGTATTATTTACCATTTGCAGATGAAACAAAAATGCAGTGTTAGTGCTTCAAGATAATTTTAAAATGTTGGTCTGGGATAGAAACAACCAATGTAAAAGTGTTGATAAGTGTGATCAATGTTAAGTATTATTGAATATACAAAATGTGAACAATAGTTTCATTAATATTGTTTCTAGACTAAACCGTCTACAGCTATGGTTTATTGGGGGAAATAGTGATACATGTATCTCCTTATATTTTAGGCTTTATTGTGAAATATTAATATGGTAGGATGTTTTGTGATACAACTGACCTACATATCTGCATAAAAAATGTTACTTTGAACATTTTTGAAATCACTACTCCCAATGGTAAACAGTACCTTTAAACATTTGAACACTCCTCTATTCTTACAAATATTCTCTTCTATTGTCATACACAAGAGAATTACAAATACCTTATCTGAAAAAAACAACAGCTGAAAAAAACTTTCATGCTTTCTTGAGAGAAGAAGAGACAATATTCCCACAAAATCTTATTTAAAAATCTTTTAAAATCACACTCCCAGAAAGTTAGATAAAATGTGCCATTTGCTATATAAATATATTCAAAAAAAAATATATATATACTGTGAATTAAACTCTAGGACAGTGCTTATTAGGGTATTGCTTTTAAACTCACATTTCATATGAAGACACCCAGCCACCCGCACTAGTGGTATGCCACCCTTGAGAACAGCTTATCAATGCACTGCAAAAATCAACTCTTCACTAAATTCCTCATATTGTGTCAGACATTACACACTGTTCAATTTGTAACTCTCTTTTGTACAAATGTCAAACTATGGCTTCCTAAAAGAAAAATTGCATAAGCACAAAGTTTGCATGTTTTAGTTTGGAGCTAAACATTTCCACACTGGGAAAATTTTCACTTTTACAGCATCATCGACAGGAAGCTCTATTTTAGCAGGGAACATGTGACATCAAACTCAGACTGCATGAAATGATACCCTTTGTATTCTGAGTTTTGTCTTCTCTGTCAGGAATAAAACACGCTAAAGCTGATTATCAACCTCTTTTCTTTCCTTCTTTTCACCGGTAGATAAACATAAGACAGCAGGCAAAACGTATACAAGAATCTACACTACACACAGATATACTTCTTGAGTGTTTTGCTACTACATATGGTATGCTGCATGCTTTTCTTTTCTATTAAAGTGAGATTTTGTTTGTGAGGCATGTCACCCTCCCATTCTCATACCGACATTCACTAATCTATCTTTGCTATCTATTGTATGCCGTCACACTCTGAGTAACTCACAATTTGCACTATGAGCGAAGTAGGATTGCCAGTTTTTCTTTTTTGTTTGTTAAAAACATGCTGTGTGTCAGCTGCAGTCTTGAGTGACGACAGTATTCAAATGAACTCTTTGAGTCATTATCGTGCTAGCTCCCAACGTTCGCGATTTTAGAAATTCACGACAAACTTCACACAAATGCAGGGGAGGGGGCAGAGAGGGAGAGTTTACACACATGCTTGTCAGGAGTTGAAAAGCTTGCTATCAAATGGGGCACTTTTGAATTTCATGTACACTGTACAATCTTCCCCAGATGATTGATCCAAAGCTTTCCTATCTTGAGACAACCAATGAATGTGAAATGAACAGCAGCCATAGAATCATAAGATTGGTAAGAAACTGACGATATATGAATAGCTCCTCAATAATCTGTGCAACGGGATTGTGGGTAATGAATACACATGAAAGTTTCCATTTATCAGCATCCTTCTCTTCAAATTACAGCAGACATCTTTCCTATTTTATTCAGAATAAGAAGGCTACTTTACTCTGAAATATGAAACATCGTATTTCTAAAAACCAGCATTTATATGTCAATCTGTGCTATGGACTTGAACAGAAATTGGGTGGGTCTTTGCAGGGAAAGTGCTGGCTGGAAACACCACCACGACATGCCCCTAGTGACGGGCCGCTGCCAGTCATTTCATTGGGTTTTTGCTTCTTAAACTCGTTTTTGAGACTTTAATCCAATTCACTTTCTCACTTGAAATGCAATTTCTACTATCTTGGTCATTAGAATCACAAACACTATCTCGATGTCTTCAGTACTGAAGGCCATTGGACAGAGGTCCTTACTGTAATTTAAACAAGCCGGAAGAAATGAAAAATTGAAGTCCTGTAAACTTGCATACGTACACTTTCCCCACATTAATGGAATTTCTATGGCTTCAGCCTAGTGTACCCAAATTTACATGGAAGTGGGAAAACAAATAAATGCAGTTGGCTTGCAATGAAGCTGAGGTCGGATGAATCACAGTTTACAGAAAACACAAATTCTGAGCAATAGCCATTCTGTCCTTCCTTGTGTCCTCTTCAACGTCTTGACCTTCTTCCACTTCTACAGATTCTGTTTATTTTCTCCGTCTGTCAATTTCTGCTCAAATACATGTTAAACTTCAATTTTATTTTTTACTTATACAGGGCAGACTCTGACACAATTACTTTTTGAGCTATTCTTTCAAATTTACATTCACATCGGCAGTGAACTTAAAATTGCATTGTCTTCTTCTTCTTTTAATGACAATGGCAATAGTTAGAGGAAGTACTACAGATGTATCTTTTCTCCAACTCCTCACAAGACCAACCACAACTGGGGTTGGTGATTGAAGGCTACTACAGCTATCAAGGAAAATCAAGTCCATTGCATTGCTAGCCCACTCTTCAGCACCCTTGACATTTGAATGGGGCAGCTCCTGAATAGCACCTCGCCCACTGCCCATCTGCATTATTTGATATTTAGACATCAGGAGCTGGGACCCTATTTACAGCAAGCTTGAGGCCGGCCCAAAGTTTGGTGTAAATGCACTGAGTGACGCAGGCTTGCGTCTGATCCCTTAAGGGACAGTCTGCAGATGGTGGCCTAAATGCAGCATTACTGGAAGAAGAGTGCAAAATTAAAGGCAAAACATCGTTCTCATAAGCCTGCAGAAAACACTGAATTTTATTCTACGATGGAGGCATTTATATGCAAAATGAAATGTGTCATATAACGCTGAGATAACACGATTTCAGATGGGTAATGATGAAAATGCGAAATATTACCCAAAAATGTACTACGGAAGTACCGCAGTTTCCGAGCATACCCAATCGTGATTACTATGTGATGTTTTATATTTGATTACCTGGTACATTGATTGTATACATCAGGCCATAGCAGGGGTCGCACTTAACTTTTTTTTTTAACTAGCCAGGTGGACTACTTAGAATCAATTTTAACACTGAAGCAATATTTTGGCTAGCCAGACGGACTAGTAACTTCAGATCTTTATGATTTTTAGCTAGTCCGACGTGATTTTGGGTGGCCAATGGCCAGCGGACCATCGCCAATTTCGAACCCTGCATAGCAGTATCTTTTTTATGAGAGGGAATCGCAAGCAGCAGCTTCTTAGCTGCATGCGATTCAATATCACTGCTAGGGCAAAATTCGATCATCACAGTCCACACTTCTAATGTTCTACCAACCCACTGCTGAACGGGAAGGGTGTTTTAGGAGCAAAAGTCGTGCACAACGATCAAAATTTTTTTACACTTTTGATCTCAAAATATTCCAAAACAACTCATCAACCTGGCAAATCACATCAGCCAGATAAGTTTCTTGCTAGACCCTTTCGATATATTGCAAATTCCATATATGGCAGATTTGAAGATGACTTTTGAGCCCTTCTGAGAACGATGTGTTACTTTTGGATAAAGTGATACGTTTGGATAAAGTTATTGACTCCATGGACTCAAAATATACATTTTAGGTTCATGGTGTAAACATTTCTTGAGAGCTGCACTGAAATGAAAAAAAAAAAAAAAAAAAGAGTGGCTGCATCACTATCAATTGTACAGATCATTCTGGAAATGACAAAATTGAAGATTGGAAAACAACAACATGATGCATTAAGATCCAAGATGCTCACAACCTCATCATAGGCGGGACCGTACCTAAATTTGGAAATCATGACAGAGAATTTCAAAGCAATGTGACTATTTTTGTCTGCAGATCTTGCAATTCAGGGCCCATCCATGTTGGAATCGATGTGATGACTTTGCATGGCTTCTGTTTATGCAAAGCACTTATGGTGTAAACATCAACAACCCGCTTGCAGTCTTTGTTGTTTCATTGTTTATCTTTAGATTTTGATGTTTGTGGCCCAACATAAGGAGTAAACACATCAGGATGCAAGGTCCATGCGAACAACAGGAGCAAATGCCTGTGAACTCATTACAGCTATCCTTGAGCTTTTTAGCTCATCCAAGATGGATGGTAAATTGATGAATATAGACCCATTCTCACTCTGAGGAAAAATAAAAAAAAAAATGATGATGCCCTGGAACAAAGCAAGACACACCAGTTCATTCCCTTGGACAGAAAAATGTACAAGATAGTGTATACACGTACATCAGTGACTTAGGAATTGTCTCTGTATACTTTATTATATAATTAGTACATTTTGTATCATGCACTATACTTGATTACAGAACAACATATACTAAATTATCCAGAGTGCCATTTTGTTTCAATGAGGTTGCAAATAATCTTAAGTCCAGTACTGGCACATCAATAGAACATACACTAATTGTTATAAATAGCATATAGTAAAACAAGGAATGTTCGCATGCATTTTAGTTTGGCGTATTTCGCAAGAGCCAAGATTCGCGAAATCAAAATACATGCGAAATTTCTTGTTTACACTATGTATATGCATTGAATGCTAGAGGCAACTTGCGAAAATATAAGGGCATAATTTACTATTTGCAGATGAAACAAAAACCCAGCATTAGTGTTTTAAAATAATTCTAAAATGTTAGTTAGGGATAGAAACAACCACTGTAAAAATTTGAATTGGTAAAATCGATGTTAAGTATTGTTAAATATTCAAAATGTGAACAATATTTATTACAAAAATGTTTCCAGACTAAACCGTCTAAAGTTACAGTTTATTGAGAAAAATACAGATCATCTCCATATACATGTATATATTTTAGGCTTTATCGCAAAGATTATACTGTAAAACAAGGAATGTTTGCGTGCATTTTAATTTCGCGAGCGCAAAGATTCGCAAAATTAAAATGCACGCGAAAGTTCTTGTCTACACTATATGCAGTGAATGCCAGTGGCAATTCGTGTATATTTCATGCCACAAAAAGGGCCGTCGGCTCCAATTCGCGAAAAATTCATGCCGCGATGTATGTTTCACAGTATGTGTTAGGATGTTTTGTGGTACAAGAGACCTACACATGCATTAAATGTCATATCTTGAACAATTTTTAAATCACTGTTCTCAAAGGTAAACAGGACCTTTAATGCCGCACAAAAGGCCGTCGGCTCCAATTCGCGAAAACTTCATGCCGTGAAAATATGTTTTACAGTAGACCCCTCAGTCTACATGTATTTTCCATAGGTCCACACCCTATCATATTACGGATCAAAAATTTATCCCACAGTGATTGGTTAAAAAAGTGGGGCTTCCATGATTACAAGTATTTGATTGAAAGAGCTTCCTGTGATTATAGGTATTTTCAGAGCTGTGTCAGAATGTTGGAATATTCGACACTCCATGCCTACTATTTGCAAAATGTCACTTTTATGACAACATTTTGCCAACAGTATAGATACCATATATGCAAATAGTATGCATAATACTGTATAAGCAAAATATTTTGCAGGGTTTTTCTTTTCGCAAATTTAACGAGTCAGGTGCTATTCACAAATTCAAAAACACACGGAAATATGAATGTGAAGTCCACACATACACTTCTCTGTTCAATGCTGTACTCTGCAATCGCAAATTTAACCGCTCATGAAATTGTCAAGAAGTCCCGACTTGTGACAAATTAGACTCGCTAAATATATGGCGTATACAGTACTTTTGAAATGATGTCATAATGCGCTGGTTTGTACTATCACTCTGTGAAATGTAACCATTTCTAACAAAACAACTGCGACATCACGAAGCAATTCTGACATCGCGCATTGCTTCATTCTTTCTCAATAGCCGCAGTCACACAAATTTATTGCAAAAAGTAATGAAGTTTAAGATCGCGATCTTTAAGATCTCGAAGTTTTGCCAGTGTGACCGCAAACTTCTCACGAAACTTCCCACTCCAACTGGGGATTTTTCCCCACCCCCGTCAAACTTCTCGATCTTTTGCCAGTGTGACCACTAGAAACTGAAACTTTGCGGATCTTAAACTTATCGATCTTTTGCCAGTCTGACCGAGCCTTCTGAGAAATGAAACAATTTCCAACAACACAATTGTGACATCACAAAGCAATTCTAGCATCAAGCACTGCTTTGTACATTCACTCTGTGAAATGTAACAATTTCTAACAAATTAATATAACATCGCAAAGCAATTCTGACATCATGGGCTGCTTGGTACATAGGATTCCTCCACAACATTGCATCGAACACATGACTTCTCGCATCACATTTTCCCCTGCTTTTGTTTACGTTCTTACAGTGTATTTTTAAAGATAAAAATAAAAAATCGTCAGGTGAAAACCAGAAGAGCACTATCACATTTTTTTTTCTTTTTTCTGTGTTTTTTTTTTTAATTTTTAGAGATTGATCTCCTTTACATCATGGTGTCAATTTTAAATTTATTTTCATTTTTATTAGTAAAATGTTAAAATCAAAACCACTAGGGTACTTTTATACCCGAAATTTGGAAAATGCTTATACATGTAAATTTATCTATATAATCTATTTTATTTCATGAAAATTGATTGTTTCCTTTTAAATGCTCAAATCTTGCCCAAAGTACCCTGCCTAATTTCTAGTTTCTGTTTAAAACTATAGAGGCCTCGGTACCTCTAAAAATAGTATTCACTTTGGGGCTACGCCCCTCAGTGAATAGTAGTACTTTGAAATTACCTCTGCACATAGTTTAAACCAGAAACTCTCAAAGCAAAGTACCGTAAAGTTCCGTGTATAAGACGCACCCGTGTATAAGACGCACCCCTACTTTCGGACCTAAAATTTAAAAAAAAAAAAAACACGAAAATTTCTTGCGTGTGTCATATATATTATTTCAGCTAAAAATTTCCCTAGAATGCAGCATTTATTTGCTCTATTTTTCGTTTCCTTTTATACTTTCTTTAAACAGTATTCATCGGACATCAGCAAAATATGGAAGACGCAAAATGCGAGACTTGTCTCAGTACTCACTTGCTATTGTTTCACCTTTCAATGTATCATCGTACTCATGAGTGTACAGTACGATCTTTGCTATCATACATAGGGTGTCTCGCATATTGACGCATGTCAGACTGGAAGGTTCATTACGAAAAATAAGAAAAACATCAACAAGTGTAGCAGAGGGATCGTACGGTGAGACGTACGGTGCGTACGGTAATTACACTCACTGTTATTTCGCCCGGAGGGATTACCAGTAACATGTGTGTCTCTTGTAGCATGCTTGTATGCACAGTGCGAGCCTTTTGCAAAAGGCAGCTCGCTATAATTTCAGCACACGCACACAAAGAGCAATGACACAGCGCGCAACGGGCAAGCGCGCTCCGATCCGATCGCTGTGTGCACGCGAGTCCATTGCGAGAGCCTCTCTGCAGCTGCAGCTGCTGCCTTTGCAAAAGGCTTGCAGCTAGCTAGCTAGCTACAGTGTAGCTATGCTATCTGGCCTCGTGAAGAGCAAACAAAAGCCATAGATATGCATGCATGCTTCACACATCGTTCACATTACGGTGACATAGTGTCGATCCTACTTCGTATTTTACAGCTTTTGTCTATGGCCATATTGCTACTAGTACATTGATAAGTTTTACGATATCGGTAATTTAGTAATGATACAGTACTTGTACATCGCGTATTTCAGCTACTAGGTTGGCTGTTGGTAGCTTGGTAGACAGTGATATACAGACCGTACATCGGTAGCTACAGCTGTTGTCTATGGCCAGACTGATACATCGTTACTACACAAGGCCGACATAAGTTTATCCCATATTTACAGCTGTTGTGTGTGTCCAGATTGAAAGATCCCTCATTTACCGTAAGTTTTAGTGATTGCTTACCCTCCAAACGTCGATGGGCATACACGGCCCCAAATTGACCTTATAAAATTGGGTATACGTGACAGATTTTTTTCTGTGATTCGACTGTACCCGTGTATAAGACGCAACCCCAATTTTCTATGTTTTCCAAGGAAAAAAAAGAGTGCATCTTATACACGGAATTTACGGTATATATTATACTAGATGCACTGCTACTGATTTTGTGCATGCAGATTATAACAATAATCTTGTTTTCATACAGCCAGCCAAGCCAGTTTAGTGCTGAGCAGACCTGCATATAAACTGCATACTTTCTGCATTGTGTGCTCTACGCATACATGTATGCCGAAAGAACTAAAGTAGGCTTTGCCCCATGTCCCCGCGCTGCATATCACTGTGTAGACAATTGAAGCGTAGGCACACTGTCTTTGGTTTAGGGCACGGCTCTGCCCTAAACCGAAATTTTCACACAATCATGTGATGCAATCTAACCAATCTCAACATATACTATGCTTGACGTAGTTTCTACATGACGATGACATCCATACTGTTATAAATTCATGAATGTTTGTCAATTCCCTACACATAGTGGAAGGCCTTTCTCTTAGCCGCGTCCATGACTAATATTTCCTTGGATCTAACCTAAACCATGTTAAAAATCAGTCCTTATCTCTCATTGAGACAGTCATCAGCTACACATCTTTTAGTTATGTATCAAATATTAACCTGCCTTTTCACAAATTAATTAGGCATGCCACATACTTACGACAGCTGTGCCCATGTGTCTTCTACAGTTGAGTGAAAACGGTTTTGTGTGTACATGTGTACGAAAGCGCACGCGTGTGTGTGAGTGAGTGAATGCATGCATGCATGCATATCTAGTAATGTTAAGGACATTGTTGCTACAACAATGTCAGCTTATGTGTTTTATTTACATCGTACACTATATGCTATAGAATAGCGTGAGACAATTTGGCAAATAAGCAGAGGCAGGTTCAGACCAAAAAAAAAAAAAAAAAAAAAAATCAATTTAAGGGTTCAACATCTCCCTAATAAGGTCTTAAGATGGTAAAGAATCACAATGTGACAGCCAGAACTGTGGGGTCTAAAACATGTCGGAAAAAAAATAATCTACCCCCCCCCCCCATGTGAAAAATTTGATGGGATTCATTGATCACAACATTATGCGGACAGTGCACAGCTTTGCCTTGAAAATACATCTTACACTGCTCACACCTACAGACACAAGATCCACTGTGCCATTCATTGTAGGCCTATCTCTTCATTCCTCGAGCTTAGACATGAGCAAACACAAAAAAAAAAGTGCAGAAGAGCTGGTACGGCACTGTGGCTCTGTCAGTCGCCGTATGTGACGCTTCAGGTCTCTGCCAGCCAGCCAGCCAGCCAGCCAGCCAGCATGACTTGCTTCCCTTGTCTGGCCCTGCCCATACATGCAAGCTATTCAGGTTCACGCTGATGTCAATATGTTTGGTAGGCGAGAGTTCAAACTTGACCTGGTGGCCCCCGCAGACCCGGGCTACAACTGCCAGACACTGCAGTTCAAGGGGGGGGGGGGGGGGAATAAAAGGAGGGCCTCCCTCTCTCCCTCTCTCTCTCTCCTGACAATAATACATGACAGGGGCTAAAAATAGAATTACCGGTACTCAATATTTTAGGGACATGCAGCGCTGGCCTCTTCATTTTCACAATATCTCTATTCGCTGCTCTCTGGGGAGTTGGGGAGGGCCGACACAATACCAGGATACAGCTTCTAGTGTTGAAAGGGAATAAAAGGTTGCTTTCTATACAAGAGACAGTGATGAAATAGCCATGGCTGCAGTCACACACACAGTGCTGGTACGTAGAAGCATACAGTCCATTGTATTACAAACACTGTAACATGGTCACAGGTCTTGGTACACACAGAAAAAAGCAACCACAACAAAATGTTGTCAGGCTATTAAGAATGCAGCACCATGTTGGTAAAGTACAGAAGTATACATTATACAGAAAGTCAAGATGTCTGTGTGAAAAGATGTCTCATTCTTCAAAATAAATTAACCAGCAGATTCACAAGAAAAAAAAAAGTAATATGCACTCTGGAGTTAGAGGACTACAAATGTACATCCGTAGTTGTGATGAGCAAGACATCTATGTCCAAACCTCTCCTGGAGAATGTGGATATTGGTGATATGGAACAACTCTTTGTTTTTTGGGGGGGTTTTTTGACCTCAGATATTCTACATATGACAGTCTGGTTGATTCAGAGTGTTATTATGGTGACTATATTTTTCAAAAATATCACACATAGAGAAATTATCATTATTTGTTAAATAGCCATGGTATAATACAAAACAACACTTACAAAGGTCAGCTTAATAGTCATGTTACACTACAAAATCTGCAAAATACTGGGGTAATATAAATTGCATTTACCAAATGTTTCCACGTAACAAAATCTCTGCTTCTGATAACTGTGAACAAGAAATACTTTCTTTAAAAAAAAAAAAAAAAATTTAGTCTACTATCTTTTTTTTCCACTAAATGATTGTTGAAAGAGAGGAGGTATTAATTCTACTAAAAACTCTGTTTTATGCATGATTACATTGAAAAGAAATGAGACAAGTGTAAAACATGGATGAGTGGGTAAATGGAATGCTCCCTGAATGCCAATGAATACAGCTTTTGCAGTTACTTGTTAAGTGGCCAGGATATCAACCGTTAAACACTTCCATCATTGCTATACAGAATAGAATACTTATGTGAATCAACATGCAAGTCAGCCCAACAGTACCTACCCCAGTAATTGACAGCAGGCCAGAAGTTGTACAGTCTGTATTGTACACTACTAAACATGCTACATGTACTTGTTTTATTTACCAGTGGGTCTAATTCTGTATTTTTTTTTTCTGTATTGTTCTAAATGTGTCTTTAACTGAGACATTCGTTATAAGGTAATCAAAATCTAAAACAAAATCTTATGATAATCTTTATAGGCATTCACTGCCCAGATGGTATAACATGACAAACTGTGTAGGTTATCCCTCCAATACCAACTCTTCCTTTATTCTATTTCTTTTTGATTGGTTGATAACTACTTTCAGAACTCTCTCTTTATCTATCAATCTACTATTCATTTATTCATTTATAATATATCTATCTATCTCTCTATCTATTCATCTATCTATCCTTCTAGTCATCCAGCTCTCTCGATCTGCTAAATGATGCTCAGAAAGGAAATTGGGACCATTCACTGACAATGTAAAATCTCACTACCTAAAAAAAGAAAAAAACTTCCAAGTTCAAGTTAATTCAGGTGAAAATTGCTAGGTAATTGTGCAATTATGGCAAGAAAAATAGCACACTGGAGCATACAACATTTATGTAACTTCAATGAAGTTCGCAGTCCACACCTCAGCTGCAGAAAAATCATAAACCGTGTGTATTCACATGACTGGTACCCAATGTTCAGATCCCTCCCTGCGGCTAAAGGCTAAATGTTACAACTAGCCAATCAAGCTACCGGTACTGCTACACCAGTTGCATGCTGCATACGGGGCATTATGGTAGTAATAACCCTACATTTTTCCCTGGTGCCCTGTCCTGATTTTCACTGCAGTGTGAATGGAAAGGTCAAGACATGGCAAATTTTAATGAGAAATTCTCAATAAGAACCTGCCTAGTAAGTAGCGACACTTGCAGGAATAATGAAAAAAAAAAAAAAAGAAGCTTAACAGAGATCTTCAAAATATCACTAAAATGCTTTGATATAATAGCAACTTGTAGGCTGCTTTTCTGTATGATTACATTGAGGACTTATGTGGTGTAAACCTCCATCTGCTAGCAATTCATACATGACCAAACTGTCTGTGAATTACATGTAACTTCCCAAACAAGTTGATATTTCCACCACTCCATTGTCAGGTATTAAAAGATGTGTGGGACAGACATTTTGTGTCAAACAATGCAATCAACACTCAAATGTGTTCAATACACTGTGCCTAGGATGAAGACAATTCTTTTCTCCTGGCAGAAAAAAGGATGGTTTTGGTTTAACTGAGGAAGATTCAGAAACTGCGACATAACGTACACACATACATAGCCAACATATCAAGCATTTTCATGCCCTAAATATGGTCCTCGCTACAAGTAAATATGCCAACTTTAATTTTTATAATCGCAATGAATAGTCAGTACAGGAGTGAGTGCACAAACTGGCTTACCACAGTGGGTACGGCTAGGAAACATGTGAAAACTATCATTACATTTAAAAAGACATCCATTGTCCTTTCACGAGCAAACAAAAGAAGACAATTAAAAAAAAAACAGATCAAAAGCTCAAGTTCAGTGTACACTAGAAGTATGGACACCTAGGTACCGGTATTCTATGTGTGCCAATTTACATTCCACAGGAGTTGCAGTTAAGGGTTTGCATCATATTGCCTTTAATGCGTTCAGTTTGTCTTCGCCCTTTCTTTGTTCAAGGAAATCCCCCCCCCCCCACCACACACACACACACAAACACACACTCATTGATGTACAACACTTCATTGAATGAATCATGTGACGTCAGAGAAGCTGGTGTGACCACATCACCAAGGGGTTGTCTTGAAGATGGTGGTGGACATGTAAACACTGGGCCCCAAAGGCCCTAATTCACAAAGGTGGTACAATCTTGTCCATGGTTTAAACCATGGACAAAGACCATGGGGTGCCAAGTGTCGCACGGAATATTTCGTTACGAATCAGCCATTTCGTTATTACTATTTTGTCGACGAAATGTTGTCATGTCGTTACAAAATAATCATTTCGCTGACGAAATGACCGATTTCGTAACAAAATATTCAATGCGACACTTGGCGCTCCATGGTCTTTGTCAATGGTTTAAACCATGCGCAAGTTTGTACCACCTTCGTGAATTTGGGCCTAAAAGTCTTGTCATTCACGCCTGCCTTTGATTTCATAATTCTGACGTGATATTGATGAGATGTGTGCTCACGCTTGGCACAAGTTTGCAATCAGCCTGTGGAAAAGTATAATCCTAAATGTGAAATATTTGAGACGTAAACATTTTTGCCCATGTCACACTCTTTGATACTGGGTCAAAAATGCATACCATGGTTTGTTTACTGTGATTTGTCAAAGCGAATCTATATCACTGAAAAATGGTCAACAGTTACTGAAATTAAACACACAGTCTTACAAGACTCAGAAAAAAAAAAATGATTTGCATGGATTTTCCATTTTCACAGTACACAGAAATATACTACGTTTTTGAAATTCCCATATGGAAATATCATACAAATAATGAATGTTTATGAGTGTAATGGACAGAATATTTCATGAGGTGAAAGATGAAATGATCCATTCAACTCGGCTGCGCCTCATTGAATGGATCATTTCATCTTTCACCTCATGAAATATTCTGTCCATTGCACTCACTGTCTACACTTCATCTTTCACCAAATGAAATATTATGTCCATAGCACGAATGAAAAACATTTATTATTTGTTTTAAACACCTAAAATAGATCATTGTCATTTGATGTTTAATCAATAAAGAACCAAGAGAGAATCTGAGACTGCGAGAGTGCTCACTGAGCGCTTTACGCTTAGCCTAGCGCTTAGCGCGCTGTCACATACACTGCAAACGCACAGTGTGCCGGGCTTTCAGCGAGCGTGCAATGGAGCAAATCGTATGGATCCAAAATTGCACGGTAAATGGAGTCGCAATTGCACGGGTGATGACGTCATAGTGAAATGGGCCGAATGACCAATGTCAAACAACCAATAAAATGACAGGGATCTCTTCAGGCATTATATAAAGCAGAATGCATCCACGGAGGAAGGCCAGAGGCTTTGTAATCGGTAAATTTCCTAGTTCACCTGCTTCTTCCAAGACTATTTCCTTTGTAAGGTTTTGTTTTGGTGCATTTATTGTTGCCAACCTCAAGAAAGATGTGAATAAACTTTGCGGGAGTGACGGATATATCAATATACACAAAGTAAGAACTTGCATCTGAATTATATTACATGTCACATGCCTTACCTGTATTTAACTGTCTGAGATTTAATCTTTGCAAAATGTACATCCCCTCTGCAGGCCCATTCAATTGTGCAACTGAGAGCACTGCGAATTCACTTCAGTGATAACCTTTCGGTTTTTAAGACAAGGGTACATACATTGTAAGGATGTGAGCAACATAATTATGTCAGATTTTGGCAAAGTATAGAGACACATATTGTCTAATGGTTTGAACGGGTTTGAATGTAAGTCCTTACGGATCTCATGCGGATTTCAATGTTAGTGTTGTTGGTCATGTGATGATCACAATCTATGGCATTTTAATAAAACATTGAATATGCATAGACCTCACCATGTGGTAAATCCTGTCATTTGCACTGTATGTCTTTATTTTTGTCTTTTTTTTTGGGGGGGGGGGGCATTTTTTTAACCTAATGTGATGTCTGATGGTGATCATTCATTCAACAACTTTTATTAAACAATCAGCAGTATAAGAAGTAGTGGTGTAGCTAAATGTATTTTAACATTTTCCTTCTGCACTTTAACACCTGTAGTCATGTGACATGAACATTCATGTCAGTTTCTTTAAATTTCATAGAACTAAATATCCTTTGCAAGTCATCACGTTGATTGCAAGAGCACAGCTTATAGTTTCGGTTTTTTACCTTTCAATACAAAAGATCATGTTCAAATAAGTTTTGACACTGGTGCAAAGACCATAGAATTTAGTCGCATGCAAGCTTTATCAAATGTATTTCCAAATGACTACCAACTTGAATACTGTACCTCCTATTTCTATGGTTGCCATGTATGTGACATCATAGAGCATCATAGAGCATGATGACCCTCTTCATGCATTTCAAGGATGTTCTAGTCTCTTCGGAATGATGCTGCAATACCGGCATGAGACTGCCCATGCACTGGTTGTTCACTGACTGTCACAGCTGATAGGTGTAATTGTCAATGAGATTACTGCCTAACTGAGCTGAGACACTTTCAAGTTACCCACTAAGGCTTCTTGTCTTGTCTTTACACAATTTCCTACAGCCTTTCACTGAATACAGCCCCATTGTAAAGGGATTAACACAAGAGATGAATGAGAGGAGGGAAAGATGGAAAAAAGAGGGGGGGGGGAGAGATTGAGAGAGGGGGGAGAGTGTCCCTCCTAGGTGCATGTCTTGCCAGGACAATGGGACCCAAGGACAATGGAAGAGTGCTAGTACAATGCAAAGGTGGACTGGTGGTCATTGGGGCTTGTGGTCAAACAAGAACTTTATGGCGAGATCCTGTACCTGGTGTGGTGTAGAGTGAGATCGTTGGTCCAATTTCTCAGAGATCTGACTTGTCTGTAGTGAATTCATTCAAGTGATATGGACACTAGGACTTTGACTAGCCAAAGCATGCAACAATGAGGCAGGGGCATGTCCATCTGCAGATCTTGTTAATCCAACAAAACAATGACTGACACTCTAAGGATTAAATATGCAAAACAATGATTTTTGTCTCAGTTGACTATAAATACCAGTATGGGGTTAACATACAGTAATTGCATCACACTTAGCTGAATCCATTAGCATCCACAACACCACAACACTAACACCACAAGCAAAAGCAGACACAAATGTATATTGCATGTGAAGGGGCTTGGTCTATACCAGATAAGAGAGAATGTGTATGAAATATGTGTGGGGGTAGGGTGGGAAGAAAGGAACTGCCAGCTTCGGAGGCTTATGTATTGATGGAAACTCCTGTGTGAATATACTGTGTACTATACTAATGTTTGCCAATGACCCAGAGTTTGTTGCAGTCACTGTCTTGCACCTGCCTCCTAATAGCCCTCTCCTACAAACCCAGTTAAACAAACAGAAAACCTGGAAAATCGAATGCAAGTTCATCCCCAGCTCAGTTTGCACTTGGTCACTGGCCCTATTTAGACAGCACAGACATGCCATGCTCAGAGCTGTGATCCTATCTAAGGTCTAGTTTATCTCTGTTATTTGATATCACATGCACCACATGCATATTCCCACAAATTGCTTACTGTATTTAACAACATACAGGATACTCCTGCTAAATATAGCTCCAGCCCAGGTTATGTTTGTTTGGGTTTTGGATGTTGTTGTTGTTGTTGTTGTTGTTGTTGTTTTTTTTTTGCACATATATAGCAGCACATTTATGAGTCTGTTTTGTTAACCTTGATTTGTTTTCATTATGCTGTAAATTGCATATAAATGAAAATTATGCATTATGGAAGCACAAGAGAAAATTGAAAAAAAAAATAGCAGGGAAAGAAAACTGTGAAATAGATACAGTTCAGATTCAGTTTCCTGATGGTCGTAGGCAACTATAAATTAGTATCTGGCAACCAGATGCATGTAGGCCTATACTGTAAAACCAGAAATTTTTGTGTGCAGTTTAATTTCATAAACTTGCAAGAACCACGATTCGTGAAATTAAAATGCATACGAAAGTTCTTGTCTATGCTATATGCCAGTGGCAATTGGTAAAAACTTCATGCCGGGAAAAAGGCCATCGGCTCCTATTCCTGAAATTTCATGCCGCGAATATTTCTTGATTTACAGTGTGCTATTTCTGTGGCCAGATTAGAATAACTAAGTACTGTATTTTGTTTAATAAAGTAAATATGTTAGTCTAATTGCCAAAGAATTACAGAGGGCCCATTCTTAATGGAAATATCCCTCACAAATTGTTGTTCAATGTCTGCACTCACACTGCAATGAAAAAAAAATGAAGCTTTTGCAGCTCCACATTGTATGAGTTTCTTCTGCCATACAGTATGAGCAAGTGCCAAAAGCTTGCAACATGGCAAATATCAATTTTTTTCTAATATTTTCTTCCAAGCAAATTTATGGGCTTTTCAATTTTTATTTTCTGTATGTGTGTGCATTTGTTATTGTTGTTGTTGTTTGTTTTGGGTTTTGTTTTGTTTGTTTTTTTGGTAGACTACTAGTACCCAAGCAACTCTTATTGAAATGTGTTTTCCTAACGTTATATTTCACCATCTATGTAAATGGCTCTAGCTAAATATGAATTTTCACCAAATTTAACTCAACCACTTCAAAATCTGAACAAAGAATGACCTTCAATATTTGTACAATGACATAAACAAAGACAACTTATCATAGAATAAAAACATTTAATAGAAAAATAATGTTTGCATTCGATGGTACTGTACCAACATTTGCTTTTAGAATATGATAGATATGTTTTCTGGCAGCCCTAGATTTAGTACCTTTGCCGTTATTTTCGTCACACTTACAGTAGGATGTCCCCACGATAACCAATATTTGAAAATTTGCAAGCCAATTTAAAACTTAAACTTGGTCAGTTTTCATATGGCTATTCTGTTGAGAATCAACAAGTTTTATTCAACAGCAACCTGATATCACAATGCCTGAGAGAGGCTAACAAAAATGCCTGTTACACAGCTAGCGCATATCTATTATCATTGGAATATGCACACCATTACATGAACATACACTGTATTAACACTCCATACAGCTATATATTTTCCATCCTATAAGCACAAAACAAAACAAAAAACACAATTTCTTTAAGCTTAAACAAGCTAAAAGTCTCATCAACACAAAGAACTGTAAAAATATTGCCAGAATTGATCGGCTTTCATACTTTCTTGCCGCAGACGAATGTGAATGTCCTTTTTTCTTTGATGCTCTTCAGATGGAATATTGAAAATGCCATTCCAGATGCGATTGGAATGAATTGGAAAGCCTTTAGCTGTCATTGCTACCTTTGTTTCTTCATTTTGACTAATCTTCAACTGTGATGAATGCATACTACCCCTTTTCTCGCTCCTACAATCATATCCGTCTGGCAATGTCACAAGACAGGCGAACACTTTAATATTTGAGTGGTTTGAAGATGAGCTCCGCTCCCACACCCAAGCCTTCCCTTGGCGCATGGGATCACCCCATTAGGAATTCTACGCTGATGGATAGGTAAACAGTGAGTAAGTAATTGAAAGGCTATTTATAGACAACTGGTGCTATAAATAGTGGTACACTGTTATTTTTAGACCCAGCTGGGCTATTTATAACAACTTGCAGCCAAAAATACATCATGATGTATGAGACTGCCTGGGGGAAGCTACAATTTGTTCAGTTAACATTTCACTGTAGAAACGTGAAAGAACTTTCAGGGAAAATACCAAAAACGAATTCAAGATAACGAAAAAATTCAATGGTTCATCAACCTCATCAACGGCTTTTAACTCATGAAGAGTGTCCGCTAATAACATTTTATAAAGTGCAGTTTGGAGTTCAGTTCACTGTACTGGTTTCTCCTCCTAATGTAGAAAAGGGCATACGTAACGTTGAAACATGCAGCGACTATGAACATGTTTACCAAATGCACTTCGCTAGCAAACTAAGTTTTTAGCAGTGACGCCGCCGAGAAAAAGATGTTTCCATGCAAACATCAATAGAGCAGCATGTGAAATGTATCACCTCTCGTATCATAACCTATCTCAAGGGTGACATAGGGAACATTTGCAGTGTAGGAGATGAGCTCTGTAATGATCACAATGGATGAATGTGGGCCCCTCCAGTACTTTATCACCATTTTATAAATCAATTTTGCTCTGATACCAATTATACGTAAGTGTCAGTACACAATTTTCCTCTGTTGTAATGGTATGTTGTTGAGACTTCCAATTTTTTCTTTAAATCACCCTCTCTGCAGAAAGCACATAAAGAACAGCCAAACTCTTGTCTCTCCAGTGTAATCAAGTATCAGTATTAATTTCTACAGTAACAAAGAAAATCATATTTCAGAGTGTCTTTTACTCTTATTTGCCATGTTCCTATAACATACTCTGCCTGACTGACCTACGCCATGCACACAGTCCTGTATTTTTCTCTTCTTTTTTTTTTTCATGTTTTAGTACTTCAATATCTCTTTTGAATTCTTGAGGGTAGATGCTAAAATATCTGAATGAGACAAATCAAGATTTTGACCAAGCATTGACAGATTAAGAGTTTACTTGGAAAGTACAGATACTGAAATTCATCTTTTTGAAGTTCTTTACACCTGTCAACTGCATTCTATGTGTAGTGACCTATGTGAATATCTGCATCACAACTAAACCTGTCAATCAATGTTTTCAAATTTACATGTATGTTTTGGTATTTTCTCCCTTTGAAATGGACCTTGCAATGAGCTATTCCATTCCCCTGTATAGATGCAATGCATTAAAACATTTACACTGTAGGGATCAACTTTGCATGATAAGTTGTGTCTATGTTGCCAGGGAAAGACCTTACAAACCCTTCTGGTTGTCAAGAACAACTTTTGTTTTCAAGGTATGTGGAAAATTTGTATGTTAGTAACCTAGTGAAATATATGGGCTTGTGTCATATCCAACATTTAAAGGGTGTGTGCAGTTCTGGTTGAGGTGAGGATTTAGCTTTTAACGTTTTGCAAGATATTCAGAAACCACTCTATGAGATGTCAAAGAGCATACAATTCTAAGGGGTATCAAAAGTTTATTTGATGAAAATCGCTTTTGAAATGGCCGAGATATCCAAAACAAGGAGTAGTCTTTTATTATTATCACTTTTTTTTTGGATATCTCAGCAATTTGAAAACCAATTTTCATCAAATAAACGTTGAATCCTTCTTAAAATTACATGCTCTTTCATATTTCATAATGAGATTATCTCACTTAGGAATGTAAAAAACATGAAAACCCACCTCAACCAGTACTGTACAGCCCCTTAAGGGCTATCTCTGAGTACATGTCTTATACTGGTATTGGCACATACATTGCAGATATATGTAAAATATAGATTTCTTTGTCATGAGTGTGGTCTCTCAACGGGTCTTTTCATTTTTCTCTTGTAGGATGATACTTGTCAAGAACAAAATCCAAATGGTGGACAGCAAATGAACAGATTGTTCTTCACCATGCAAATCAGAATGCAAACAATTCCAATCAATTTTGGGCACATTCAGGCCCAACAGATAGAATATAACCCAATGCGAATGAGAGAAAAAAAAATCTTGCAATGCAATACCGCACATCTCCCCATTACAGGATGCATTGATGTGCAACTACAGCAAATTATGCACTGTCCTATGCCCCTAAGTATTTATATACAATTGTAACACATCCTCACTATGAAAGTGGAATCGGTTGTGAGGTGGTGTAATAATATTTGGTGGAGTGGTCCTCTGCAAAGGAAGACATCATGATGTGCTTAAAGTTTGGCACAAGAGCAAGACACTGGAAGCATGAATGGCATGTTCTTTTCAACCACCAGGAGGTGTGGTCTAGAGGAGTGGTCCGCTTCAAGGAGTTGCTCACTCATACATGTAGGTTGTGGCAAAACCACCAATTAGCTGGCAGAGTAGTATGCCATCGAAAAAAGAAATTTGTACATGACTGTATTATAAGCTGCACCAAGCAGCTGCAAGAATGTGTGCATCTCTAGAATCTTGTAGGGCCTACATCTTTGCTGAAACGTATTAAGTTGATGAAAGTTGTCACAATATCACAAGCAATTTCTCAAAATGAGATTATGGATGTTAGAATGACTGTGAATTACAAATGAATTCTTTTGAGTTCAATGTAGGTATCACATGTATTACACACAATCATAGGTATAACAGTGATGCAGAAGTACGAAAGCAAAATTTAATTATTTTGTCTGCCATTCGAATGCAAAATTTAGAATGTTGATAACAAACAAACACAAAGAGATAAGCTTCACCACAAAATGGCAAAGGGGGACACTATGTTTTGTCTTAACACCATAACTAACAAAAGCACATGTATGAGGCAAACTTCTTCTTTTTTTAAGCCATACTACATGAAAAAAAAAAAACACACACACATACAAGCACACACACACACACACAAACACACACACAAAAAAATGACACAACCTTCATAACTCCAAGACTGCCCAAGAACCTGCTATTCACCCAACAGGCGACAGAAAAGAAGGAAAAAAGTTGGCATGGAAAAATATGCAGGACATTGGGAAAGGAACCAAGTGTCTTACCACAGCAGTCATTGAGACAAAAAATAGTAAGATATCTACTCGTGTCTTTTGACAAGGCTCATCAAGAAAAGAGACTCTTGCCCTGTAAATGGGTAAGGAAAGGATCCTCACTACAGTCCGACCTCAGTTATCTGGCCAGTACTTTTTTGAATCTGTATCCAGACATGGACTGACACAAGTCTCTGCGCATTCAGTGAGAAACTTTATTCAAAGTACAAAACAACAATTCTCTTGCATATCAATACCAGAAAATAAGTCAGTCATGACACAAATGTTGCTCACTATAAAGCCAGTCTTCAAACCAAGTAAAAGACTGTTGCTAGAAGGAACAAAGATCTAGAGGAAGGTATGTTTACTCAATTCCATTTTATTTCCACATTATTTGAATAATGCAACATTGCAAATATCAAAAATTATATCACAGTGATCAGTAAATTTGCAATGTCGTATGGTACCCCAACAAAACTTGCTTAAAAGTGTCATGCTTGGGCATATCTCACTTATACGCTAGTGTAAGTTATATGGATGGCAGCCAGTCCTGACATGGGTGGATAGCCAAGGTGAGACTGAATCTCAACAACTTTCTTGCATCCTTGTAACACAGTACTACAAGTAGCTTGTCTAGTACTAGCTTGTCTTATAACCTAAATAATTACACTGCTCATGCATTTTTCCCTTTTTTGTGAGTGAAATACAAAGAAAATGTGATATTGGACCACATTATGGGCAGCAGTAGATGTCAACCTCACAGTGGGCCATGATCTGACTGCATCTACAGTCCCTCCCCCCTCCTCCTATTCAAACCCCTCAAGTTTAAGCACTCCCTTTGGAAAATAATCCTAACCAGGCTAAATCCGAGGCATTTTCCAAACTACTGTACCACATTATAGTGTACCAGTGCTCGCAGGACTTACCCACACCCTCATCGATAAACTTACCTCTGGGTAGTCAAAGTCTGGTGAACTGGAGACATCTTGAATATAATCCAACCGAAATTGATTCTGAGGTTCTGCTAGTTGAATAGGCGGTGACAACGTGCTCATAGCCCCTGTTATTGTCTATACGGGGAGGGAAGAAGAAAAAGGAATGTGGAACATGTTACACATGTCTGGAAAAGCACTGCATAAAATGTACATTTTATAGAAGGGCTACAGAACGTAGCACAATCACACGTACATTGTAACCATGTGGACAAATTAATACCCGAAAATGCGTTTTCTTTTATTTATCAGCCTTAATGATAACTTACTTGGCAATCTAGGCAATCAAACTGATTACCTGCAATGATAACTACGTTGTAGCAAATATTTTAACATACATGTACATATTAAGGGTACACGTAGTGCTACAAACCCACTAATACATTGGTCCTGGGCAAGCTTTTTGTTGTTGTTGTTGTTGTTGTTGTTGTTGTTGTTCCTTTTCTTTTCTAAGAAAAATACACAATTAGGAGCAATACACTGTACATAACACCAAGACAATAACTCATTTTCACGTGTATTTTGTCAGTTTACGTTTTTGCAATTAATACAAATATGTTCTGCTTATACATTGTATATAATTTCTCTGTTTATTTTATGGAAATGAAAATAAATTTGAATCTTGAATCTCGAGGCCATTATGACCAAAATATGAGCACTGTTAGCACCACAGAATTGATTTCTGGCCATTTACATGTATGTCAGCCATGCTGCAAGGCAGGCATGAATGCTGAATGAACTTGTATCAAAATGACTTGAGAAGCTGAACAGTATGAAGCCATGAAGGGGTAGCGACTTTGGCTGTAATGTACAGCTTACATGTTACATGTAACTGCTCAGGCAAGCGTTATTAGGTACTGTTATCAGTACCTGCTACATGTACACTGATTTGCAGAACTACAAGTGTAGCAAAGCTAAAATGAAACTCGTAAGATTCAATCTGCATTTTCCCAAGAGAAATCAAAGTAGGAAGAAGTAGGCGGGCAAAAATAGCAAAGGCACATGACATCGTGTATAGGGGCCTACACTATACTGTATATACTGTGTATGCCTGCAAATATTGCTTCCTTGTAATTTCTTTACACAGGATATTATGACATCATATTCAGCAGCAAACATCTGTAGACCTAAAAAGAAACATATATATTCATCAATCCCTCACTGCATCT